>NW_027111938.1:255104-353489 GCF_000696795.3 Halyomorpha halys | reverse complement strand
ATATTAATTTTTATTCAAATTTCGTTAATTTATTATGTATTTATACTATTATAATTGTGATGGATGGTTGAACCTTTGAGTAAAAGAAAACAAATATATAAGAATATAGATATATTTTGTTCATTATAGTTGCATCATAATAATCTACCCCCTACCAACCAAAAAAAAATCTTTCTATCTGCCGTATAGTCTGTTATTCTTTATGCCATATCTACTATCACCATGTGACCCAACTAAAGAACAATGGCTTGTTTAAGTTACTGATGTATTCGCACAACAGTTTCAACATGACATGAATTAATTAATTTTACAACTTATTCAAGTTATTACGGTCTTATAGACAAAAACTTAAAATAATAAGTGTGACTAATAACAGTTTTTTAAATATTTCTAATCAAAAAGCGTTGTCTATGTATATTCAAATATTTTTATTTTCAAGTCGTATTTTGCAACCAATCTATCACAGATCATACAAAAAAAAATTGATACAATGGTTTACTGACATCTTATTTTATTCATACTGGAATATGCTTACCATGTTTTTAATATTACCAATACAACATCTAGTTATTGTGTTTAAATCTACAAAATTATAAATTGCAGGAATCTTTGAAATCACTAAAATAAACTGTTTTCCAGAACTGAAATCAAAGTAAGATTAAGTTTGTCATTTCCTTTTTTTAAAATTCAGCAATAAATATTTTATGAATCAAATCCGTATTGATGTTGACAAAATGATAGATAAATACAGTGCAAGTGAAGGTCAAACAATAGAGAAGAAGTCTTGTGAGGTTAGTACAACACCCAACGAGTTACTAGACGGTTATCTGCCCTATTTTAAGTACAATACGCTTGAAGCATTTCAGTAGAAGATAATGCTGAGGATATCAAAGGGTTAACTTGAATAGAAGGCAAGATGCATAGCACAAACCCAAATCTTAGCATTACCATTTAATAAATAGATAAAAAAAACTATCGATGAAAGGGTGTGACACCAAAAATCACTTTGGAAGGCAGCCAACCTCCCCTCGACTTCCCCAACCCTTCACTCAAGGCCTCGCTCTCATTCAACCCTTGGCCTATGGCAGAAGAATCGCCGCCTCCTTGCCAACGGCTCGTCGAGGACCGCCCCCGACTCGGATTACCGAAGACGGAAGGAGCGGCACGTGGTACATCTGCACTGATTGCACGGTGTCCCGTTACTTCCTGAGGAAGTCGTGAGCGCGGCGCGTGGCCCCCTCTCACTATTAATACCAGCGGCAGATGGGTCTACAAAGCCCAGGTGCCCGGACCCTTGTAAACATCTCGTCCTCAGGGGGCACAATCCGTTAGTGGCCTATACCTGCATTACCTTTCCTTATGTGTTCTCTTCGGCCGGTGAGGTCTATCATCGCTTCCGTATTACCCACTTTCACCTGATAGCCACCGAACGCTCTTAATCTTCATGGATTAATAAAGAACTTCTAAGATCGCCAAAGACCAAAGATTACTTTGCTGAGAAAGCATATGTGTTGTACGGCATAAAATAATACAATGAATAGACAGTGGGAAATTTAAATATGAGATATGTGTAAATGATGAAGTCAAAAGTTGTGTCGCAGAGTAAATTATCATTCTAGTAACCTAATATAAGTAATTGTTTATAGACATAATACAAATCTCCTAGTTCAGTTCTTTCCTAGTTCCATTCATCCACTAAATTCTGTTTGAAAGTGTTAATCCTTTGAAGCTCGTTGTTGTTCCTTTGGATCCAAGAGATAGTCTGTTGAAGTCCACATAGAACCAGACACAGATGGCTTACAACACACCACTTGACCGAATTTGTACATTATGGTAGGAGTACCATTTACCGTCGTATAATTTAATGTTTTTTATAATAACTTTTTTTTGCTATAAATCATCGTTTAGGTTTTATAGGTAAAATTTTTAATCCGTTACTGTATCAAAATTATAAGCCGCTTAATATCCGTTTTAAGATAGACTGAAATGCTTTAAGCTTGAATTCATTATTCACTATACTTCAATTTTTGGTAAAATTTGTAGTAATAAACCTTTTTTTTTTTACTATGGTACGACATAAATTTAACCGAGTTAATAAGTTTGGGAACACATTCGACACAGAATTTAATAATGTTTTTTTTCCCATTGTATTCGCTAGGATGTATCGATATAATAACTTTTAGTAAGTTGAGAATGATAAAACTTACTTGATAGAAATTTATACTTCTTACAACTGCTTAAAAAAAAAGTTAATCCAGAAATATGATAAGAACTAAAACAGTTGTATTTTTGTTTCTCTACCCACGCCTGTAACACTCCATTTTAACTAAGATCAAATTTACTGAATGTATTATATAATATAAAGTTGTAAATTTCAATAAAGATATTAAAAAAAATTATGAAAGATGTTAGGAATATATACATATATTTTAACCACCTTCCTGGTCATTTCTGATATAATGGGAGTTATCGATAGGTGACCAACCTATTCTAACTGGAGGATCAAGTTTTTCATTTTGTGGGACCACCATTCAACGGCAAAGAACTGGACCTCAACCACCTGAGCTACATGGGTACCGAGACAACCCATGAAGGTCAGGGATGCAGTAATTTGTAAAGACTAGACCAACGGTTGTGACGGGAGGTGATTTGGTCAGAACTGCAAGATTTTTACCCAATGAAGAGTACCCATTTAATGAGGCTGGGTGGACCCCGGAGGCTTTCTGAATCAACAGTGCTGACTCGGTGGCTTTCTTTACTTTCTTAATCTCTATTTTATGTGATTTATTTACGTCACAAAATCAATTATTCATGAAATTTACCTCAATTAAATGAAATATCTCTTTTACCCATTTATCTAAATCAATTACTGTACTAAAAAACAAATTATAGACTTGCTGAAGCATGATACAAATAATGGATTGTATAAGGTAAATTATGAATTGCATTTCAGATTATCTAGTGATTATAAAATTTCATTAATTATTATTATTTAAATTCTATTCAAAGAATCAAAATTGAATACAATTATCCTGTTAAAGGTTATCGATAAGTTTAACCATAATTATATTGTTATAAAATGTGTATTGCGCGAGGAAATGAGCAAAAATGTTAATGTAAATAAAGGTGTCGTAAACGTTACAAATAAAAACATGAAGTTTGTATGTATCACGTAACATATACAGCTAAATAACGATCGAATTAGAATAAACTAATCGAACAAAACAATATTAAAACGTGTCTAGCAGGGACACTGCATAGTACGCGACTGTTAACTGATTTCCTACAATAAGTATCAACACTGTATACGTGGCGCAGGGGAAAGTGAAAAGGTGAAGTGCTTCAGTTTTCACCAATTTCCTCTGATTTCACTTTAAAAAATTAATAAGATAAAAAATCACATAAATCGAGGATGAAGACATGTAAAAATTTATTAAAAGACAAATAAATAGGGCATCATTATCCATCAAAATTAGTTTTTTCTTCCTCTCCGTTTTACTGAAAACATTGCCATGAATCAAATGAGCCGAATTGAGACCACGATTGAATTTAAAAAGGTTCATTTTGATTTTCAAACTCCAATGTTTTTAAAATCGTTTTAATAACCAGGTTATTTCTGTTCTAAATGTTCATGACTAGTTCACCTATTCCTGATGACTCAATCATGGCTGCATGAACTGGATACATAAACATGATGACTGATCGATGATCTGACACGGTTCCCTTCTAATGCTACACATTGGTTTTATTGAAGTATTTCCCTTTCCCGGTTATTGATTGCTATTGGACCTGGATAATGATCTGAATTTGATTCTCTGGTAGGTATGAGCATAAAATTTCGATTGCTAGTCGAGGAATTCAATATAGCTAACTCTCTTACTGAAGAACAGTAGTGAACAAAGGCATTTTTCATTAGAATATTTTGCTACTTCTTTAGAAATTATGATATGAATTATCTAAGTTAAAATTTGTATTCACTAGTAGTAGTAGATTGTATGACTATTATGCTGATATCAAGAATTATAAAGAATCCTCATAATGAATTCCTTCGTGTGTAACGTTAATGTTAATATTTTATAATTATTTTCATTTTGTCAATTTTCAAATAAATATTTATTTTGTTTTTATTACTATTTTTAATAACTAATTTTGTGTCACTTTCACCCAATAATTAATTATTCTATATCACCTCTAAAATTTATAAAAAGATGTAGTTATTTACATTTATGGTGTACTCTCTCAAATATAATAAGATGTATATACAATAAAAAAAATACCGTTACAACCCATGGTAGGTCTTGGGTGCAGTACTTTGTAAGGAAGTTCTGTTACCAACGGTTGGGCAAGGAGGTGACCGCCATATTTTTCCCTAATTAAGACCACCCGCTTTATGAGACTGAATGGATCCGGAAAGGCTTTCGAAGCCCACAGGGCTGATTCATGGTCACAGTGTAATATAAACAATATAATAAACCTGTATTGCTTTAAGGCTCGTCTGCAAGTTGACAGTTTCCTGTCATCGTAGTAATGTCACGAAAGTGAGAGAATGAGTGTGACAGGTTCATGTGCAAAAGGTGACAGTAAGCTTAACCTCATATTATTGACAATCAGTACGGTTACTGCTCAATCACTATTATTACTGATAAGATCAAAAACTTTGAATTGAATCAACTTCAAGCTCAAAATATATAAAAACAAAACAATATTTGAAAAAAATGTTTTCACATTCCACCGCCATTACAGTTGGTGTGACAGTTCACTTACTATTCATGTACTTCTTATAGTTAAGGTTTCAGTACCTTCAAGACTATTACATGTACTGTCAACTACCATGCCGATTATGATAGAACAGTACTGTCGTTACGATAACAAGTGTCATGTCACGGCAACTATCACACAGTTTAGACCAGTGGCAAGTTGCTGCGTAAGCTGTTTTTTCTTGAATGAGAAAGAATGGTCTTGAGATTCAGAACTGTAACTTAATTCTTCGACCTGATGTTTTATATTTTATTATTTTGCTTTATACTTTATTAGATGACAGGGTAGTCATTATTCTGTTACTTTATTTCAAAATGTAAGTTGTCGTTCTTATTTTTTGGTATTCTTCAATAACTAAATCAGATGGACATTGGCTACACGATAACAAGACATCGCCGACTGTCTCCACATATGATTGATACGAAGGTACATATCAACCATACCCGTAACGTATTCATGTACCAAGAAATTTGAATAAAATAATTTATGATTCTGTGTTGTGGCAGCCATAAAAAAAAAGAAAAAATCCTGTGCGAGTACCGAGATAGATTTCTTCTCTAATTGAGCGCCATCATCCATCACTACTTTCCACTTTGTCTAGTTAGAGGATGGGTTATCCATCAGACGTCCAAGATCGGGACGCAAGAGCCAGTAGCCGATGTAATTACTTAATAACAAGCAGTGCCAAAGACTGACGAGTCATTAACTGCTAAACGGGGACCTCCCTTGACGGCTCTACATGGACTCGTCTTGCCTGATCTTTAATTCATATCTCTCACTCGCCTCCTGGCTCACTGACTCCTCTCTCTTCTATCAAGCAGATTGAATTCCAAAGGTATTAATCAGTAAAGTGTAAGCGATGAATAAAATTGTGAATACTATATAATATAGTATTCACGTTCAAAAGAAACATAAAATAGCCCATTGTATTAATATATATCACTATTTTCTGATAGTGCTGATTTCGATCAACTTATAGATTTTTGTTTTTCATATTTCTTTGGTCTACCTCGTTGTTGCTTAATGTCAATAATTTCAAATCACGAACTTCGTAGTTCTTCCACTAGGAGTAAGTGATACACTTGACTGATACAAAGGAGATGACCGGTACTACTGGAACAATCTTGCTACGACCTCTGCATATAAGTATAACTAACTTGTCTGCTTTCTACTACGACTTTCCGGATATGCACTGGTAAATATCTCAAACCTAAATTATTTACGATCTTTTTGTTAACAATAGAAACTTCTGAGATCAAAGTTAAAACTGTGATGGTTTTCGGATCCCAAATACAGTGTCTTCAAGCAATTTCATACCCACCTATTTTCATACAGATATGCGTCTTTTCATTCCAAACTCCTTACCCATCATACCCATTAATTCTTAATCTCTCATCCTCAACAATCCCTGATAATCCTCCGAGGCGTCTGAAAAGAAGATGGCCACGGGACCTTCTAATTTAAATAATTGCTTGAAGTACCATCAATGGATTGTTCCTTCTCAAGATTTTCAAGTGTGAATAAAACATACAACATATTTACTTATTGTATATATTATTTGTACAGTTGTAAATCACATTAAATAAATAAATAAAATTTCCATTAGTTGGTTTTGGTCTTATGTGGTTAGTATGAAAAGAGCTGCAATATGTGTATTTCTTGATTAAGTTCCCCTACCTCTCGGAAAAACTTGTGATGAATTTATTAGTGAAGTTGCGAAATTCGCTTTAATTTTTACAAATTACACATGTCAGGTTGATTTTATAAAATGTTGGTATTCCTATTGAGTAATAAGATACTATTTGAACTTAACAGCTGTTCATATTGTAGATTCGTTTTTTGAAACGTAGTCAACAGGATTATGATGACAGGATGTTCTCAGGTTGATTTAATACTGAGATTTCATAAAATCATAAAATGTTTATTTAAAAAAATAAAGCCGACTAACCATCATGGCCCCCATATGTTGGTTACCACATTTTCTTATTAAAAACAAGACAACTTCAATAGTGTTAAGTTAACATATAAAAAAAATATATATATAGTTTTTTTAACTGAATAATCTATCTATCTATCTTGGGAGTTCCATTTTATATATATAGATATATTTTTTTTGTAAACTTGTTTAAAATTTCCATCATTGAGTACAGAAAATGACAATTTTAACAATATAGTTTTTTTTTTGCTACTACGAAACTGTTTTTCAAGTGATGTTGCCCTGCAACCTATAATAAATAGTGAGTAAAACTTTAAAACTAAAACAGTTCTAAAGTTTGTGTATTCTATTAGTTCAGTAACGGTTAAGAGTTTTTCTGACCACTCAGAACTATTATGATGGAAGAAAAAAATTACAAGTCAAACAAATATTTATAATAAATAGTTGTATTTTTAATTTTATAATATAAGATTTATTTAAAAGGTGCAAATAAGTCACGAAAGAATAGAAAAATATAATTTACATAGCTCAGACCTGATATGAATGATTATATTTTCATTGAATCATTATTTTAATTTTTTTGAAAACTTCAAATATTTTGTTCCTTCTTTTTTCCATTTTATTTTTATTCTGGAGCCCGCTTAGATTATTTAGATAAATGTGGGGATAAAGCGTGGTACTTCTTATATTTCACAAATATTCATGAATGTAATCTTACCCTCTTACATACTTCCTTCCCCTTCTACTCATTTTCACTCTCTCACTCTCTCTCTCTCTCCCTCTTTCTCTCCTTATACCTACCCTTCTTCCTTATGACACTCTCCCTCTCATTAACTTCCCTTCAGCTGTATCCCTTTCCCTTTCAGGATCTTGATTTCTGCATCTGTCCAACTGTATAGGGGCATGTATTCGAATGAACAATATTAATATCAAGGACCTCAACGTCAAAAAAGAAAATTTAATTGCCATGTAATAATTGGTATATTTACATAGAGATGGTATAATAGTTTTATATTTGAGGACCATGCATTTATTGAGGGTAGTGAAAATAGTAGAAATGATTTTAGTTTAAATACAATGGAATTGAAACGAGTCCATAGACTTTTCAAAACTACAACTTCTTCACTATTCACGATGGCATTACTTACTCTCTCTGAAATTTCATTTACTACATCGTATATAATATATTCATATAGAAAAAAAACTACTATTCCTCAACCTCACGCACCCATGGGGCTTGGAATCCCCCCTCAAAAAAAAAAAATAATAAAATTAAAAAAAGAATTAAAAAAAAAAAAAAAAAGAACTACAATAAATATGTTTTCTCCTTCCATGGATAATTGTCACAGCAACCATGGAAATACAAAAAAATATATCTATCTTAAATACAGAGAATCAGAAGGTTAATTGCTATTTTTCAATGTCATAATCTAATTAATAACTGAAATATTTGTTTTAACAATTGGGAAAGCAATGTTATTCTAAGTCATCTTTTTAATAAATCGGATCACAAGAACCAGGAAAAAAATTGTTCCTTCTCATTATAGATTTTCCAATCTCCGATTTAGTGTTCACAATGAGATCAGGTCAGCGAGAAGCATTTAAATCAGAAAAATAGTTATTTCGCAGTCAGAATCTTTTTGTCGGGAGTCTTTCAATAGTAATTTAAAAAATCCTGTTACCTTCAATACTAAATATAGCAAGTTAAACTTGAAATGAAATGTTTATCTCTAACAACCATTTCAACGAGCGGAGGGCCACGGCTGAGACCACATGTGCTCGGGGATGGATGCAGTTGTCGCCAGGTGATCCGCGTGCATCACCGAGTGCAGCAAGTCCAGATGCACAGGTACGTGACTTGTGCCCAGGGTACTCTAATCGGCCACGCTACGGTGGATCTTTAAACTGTTGTTTGCTATCTCTCTTTGCTTAGCTTCTTATTTCTCTTGTTTTTCATTAAACAATAATGACTCGCGCGATGTGTTATAACGTACATAATATAAATTGCATAAAATAATTATTAAACCATTTAAAATCCTCTGAAAAGCAACCCAACAAATATATAAAAAAACAAAATACATTTTATAAATTAAATATCCCACTTATCGTTAAAAGGATGAAGACATAGATATAATGACAAGGTTCTATTCAGAGCCGTCAAAACACAACTTTAAAAGATTCCATCTAACAAACACCGATGTCTGTTGGAAACTGTGATGGAGAAACATCACAAGCTTTTAATACCAAACTTTTCGACTATACCTTGTAGGAACAACAAAGATTTAATCTTCAAAATCTAATAAATCAAAGTACTAAAAATATGCCTCATACATGGATATACTACTTCCACATTTTATAATTCTTTAAAAATACAAAATAGACTTAGTGTACTTTATTTATAATATTGATCTCCAAGAAAATCAAACTAACTCAAAACGAAATCATCTGACGTAGTACGTTTAATAGTGAAGAGTAAATAAAAACTTAAGATGACATTTACATATTTATTTACAATTATTATGTATTCAAGTATATTTATTTACGATTTATAATATTTTTATTTTAGTATATTTAATTATTACCTATCTACTGTATTTATTCTATTTTTTATTATTTATGCACTTTTAGTAATTTTAAAAATTAATTAGTTGTTTTTTCTCAAACTTTTGCCTAAACGTGTATGTGTAATTAATTTCTCATAAATTCTTAATTATTACATACACAGATATCTATGCATATATGAGCTGATTGTTTATATTCATTCACTAAGATTATTTATTACATTCAATTTTTTTTATAATGTACATACATATTTCGTTTTGTATTTTTATTTTTTCCTATTTTAGATTCGAGAATTGTTTTTTATATTGTACAAATAGTTAGTCTATAAGGTATTTCTTGTTTTAAGAGTATTTGATTTTTCTTTTTTATTTTATTGTATTTTTTTTTATTCTTTTATCTTTCTTAAATATTCTTAATATAATATAAATGGTAATAACATGTTGAGTGTTAACTCCACTTTACATATATATAGTTCGCGGTTTCGCATGGAGTATGTACAATTTATAAATAAACTCTCGCAAGAAAAAAAGTAAAATTTCAGAAACGAGTATTTGTAATATTGTTCCAATATTATTTTTTTCAAAGATTTTAAATATCATATTCTCCCATTTCAAAAGTGATTTTGTTCCCTTTTTTTTTGTCACAACCTTGATTTCATATCTATCGATGCTAAAAATTAATTAAATTTGATTATAATTGTTAATTACAATCACTTTACCTTAAATAGTAATAATAATTGTGGACAGCGAGTGAAGTCAATTAAGGATTAAAGTTATTTGTAGTAGTAAATTTATTTTTAAAATTTCAGATTACAAGAATTGTAGAGTACATGAGATTGGTATTAGAATTTCTTTTTGCTTAAAACTGATAACTTATTTTTAATTGAGTCTTTTTGTGCAAATATGGTGTAAGTCAGTCTAGAAGTTATCGGATATACAAAACTTTATGGAGAGTATTTGTCTTTAACTACCAGCTTTTTCTCTCAAAAAAGAGTTAGTCACAGGCATATTAAAAGTCATTTAGAATTAATGCACTCAGTAGCTAATGAAATAATAATTAATACATTCTTCTTCCTTTTTTTTTAATGAAAATTAACTTTGATAAGAACAGTTGACTTAGTGGCTCTAAGTGCCTCTAAAACTAAATTTTTATTTATTTTTTATAAATTATCTAATATCATAGCTGTTGATATTAATTAAGTAATTATAATTTTTTCACAAAACAGCTAAGAAAAAAATTCATAACTGTAATGTTTTCATTACTTCATCCAAAAACATTTTACTATTATTAATTCACCTAAAAACATTTCATTAACATTTCTTCATAACGAATGCAATAATGAACATTTATGGTTAACATATTATTACAATTTTCTGACAACTATATAAAAATAAATGAAACTGAAATGAACTTTTTTGGTATTCATTGTATAATAGTATGGCAGTGTTTATAATGATTTACTGTTATTACAGTAACGCATTTTTTATGTTGAAATTATTATTTATTTAATGTTGTTTATATGGTATGAATGTTATAAGTATGGCATGAATACATTTCATTATATTCTCGAATTAATTAAATTTTGAATCACGACATACGTATAATGAGAGTTTCATGTTGGTGAAAAAATCTATTTCTACTAAAACCATTACTTAGTACTCATCTATGTTGAGCTAGGAGTGATGGACAATGTTTTGAAGATGTAATAGCTCCATTGAATGCCTCTCTCAAAGAATCACGTATATTAATTAATCCATCAATGTCAGAGAAATTATAGTTTTATTATTTATTGTTATTGCTGTTATTACGAAATATGACCTTTCCCCCGCCTCAGAGGCCCAGAGAGTATTTTCTCAATAAATGGCCAGTGATGACAACAATGTTAATGCTGATCGGTTGTCGCCGGAGGGTGCGTTGTGCAACCCGGCCCCTTATGATGTCTGAAGGCGTGTTTCTCTTGTAAGAGGGAACCGTCCTATCTCAACAGAACGTGGATTCCACCTCGCATCGCAGTCCCTGACCGCCCGCGGGCACCTTTCGCCTGACGACGGTAACAAGTCGAAGAAGGATCTATCGAGCGATCTGATTAATACATGACCCCGCGCTTTCCTTTCTACGCTCGCATCGATAGGATTTGTTGCACGGAGGTTACAATCCTTCCAGCATTGTTGGGGGCCCACTTGCTCGCCGAGCATTGTCTGCTTGGGGCCATCAATCATGGAGGCACCCTGCGGAGGCATTACCTATGCATAGGATATTCTTCTTGCTGCTCTTAGATTATATCGTTCTTAACACTCAACCATCAGCTTTAGCCTAATTGTTTTATGGAATAGGGTCAGGTGTTCCACTGTCATGCACCAGACTTACAGTGGGTGGGTGGGTGTTACATTACTCCTCTTCAGATACAGTGCCTCTAAAACATTGAAATGGTAGTGAGACAACAATGTGAGAAGTACATATATCACAATATTCTGCTTAAAACTTTTTATTTAAATAAAAAATTATGTAATAATAAGTTTAATTCTTTGTTTATTTACTTACGTAACGTATAACGTTTTATTCTATTAATTACAATAAAATAATTGAGAAATTTTTGATGAAACTAGACTATTAAAAACATCAAAAGATTAGTGAGAGTTACCATCATACATTGTGATGCATTAAGCACGCAAAAAACAGAATCCGTGCTGTAAAAAGCCTCTAAAAATACAGTTATTTAACAAACAAAAAAATCATACAGCTTCCTCTAGTTAATCTGGAAAAAAGGGGTGCCAATTGGGGTTCTCCATACTGCTACATTTCGTTGTAAGTAACAATTTCAACACCAGAATAACATCTACCATATATGCTGTTCAAAGTGGTGTAAGTCAAATCTTGAGTTTTGAGATACTCATTCTTTTATGTTTTCAGAAAGAAAATAACAGGTTACTAAGTCAAAACTAGTAAATCAAAAGTATTTACATGAAGTTAATGCACTCAGTAATTAATTAAATAACTTTTCAAAAAAATAAATTTTGATGAGACTAAAATTACTTACAATAATTTTGCTCTCAACTAATACTAATGTATAGTGCACAGTATGATAATTTATTATTTATTAGGTTAGATGATTTTTTATTGAATTCCGCAAAAACCACAGTGTCTTTTATCTCTTCAGAGCCAGATGATATGATTTGTAATCACTCATTAAGTTCTGAAAATATTCTTGATGCCTACAAAGTACTAAAAAAAAATGTTTCTTATAGGATAACCATATATGCATATTTCTATTCATTTTCCGAGAATTATTTCTTTCTTAATACTGAGCTAAACTATTAATAACTAAATTATAATTAAGAATTACGTATAACTAAGTAATTTACAGAATTATAATTATGTATTTAGAAGTATTATGTACTTAGAAAAAAAACTTAAGAGTTTTAATTTAGATACTATACTAAATACTAGAAACTTCTATCTTTTTGCGATATTGATCTAAAAAAACTCTTCTGAGGATTTTACTTGGATTTTTAGAGTAAGCGATATAAACCATGGTGAGAGAATAACCCTGAAGCGTAGATGAATGTATTAAATATATGATTTTTCACAATTACTGTAACTATGAAATATAAAAGTATTTTTTTTTTTACTTGAAAAAAGGTATAATTATTTTCGTCTAGTTAATAGTTTCCAGATTATTGAACATGGAATAATAAATTAAACAAAACTTCATACTTTTTCTTGAATAAAATAAACTTCAGTCGTAAAATCGTTAAATTTTGATTAATTATATCAATCTAAACCCAACTTATAATAAAATCACACCTAAACGTTCGTTTATGTTTTGAAAACGCTTCGTGTAATGGACTATAATAACATATAAGAGAACAATCAACAATAATGACACTATTGTTCCTATAGCACACAGTGTACCCAACAATCCCTAATCGGACATATATACACTATTTTACATTAACATATTCGTTTTTTAAACAATAATCACCTATAAACTAAAAAAAATATATAAATATTTTTCTTCCTTCTTCTTCTCGTACAAAGCCAAATTACAATTTATCTATTCATTCAATATGCTACCCTACCTATTTCACTCTTTCATACTACCCCCCCCCCCCCATCTCTAGTGATCCGTAATACACGTTTGATCCGTTACACAAATTAAATGCAATTTAACAGAAACTATCAATAAATAGCAATGTATAAATAAATAAAAAATAAAATAGTCACAGCGGAAGAAAAGTTTAAAAAAATAACAAATAGATAAGTTTAAAAACAAAATAATACATGAATTTAAAAAACATTTTTTTTTTTTATTAAAACAAATATATTTTTTAGCATCCCGTAGTTTGGGCCTAGTTTGCTCTGGCTCTGAATGTTATTCCAAGTTTTATTGAATGTTGCCATCTCAGATTTTAACCAAAATTTAATCCATTCATTGTATCCATTCATAATTCGACTATTTTTTTTTTTTTTATTTATTCTCTAATAACTTCAGAACAGCTAAGGTTTTCGCTATAAGATATGTTAAATTCCTCGGAAGAATTTGAACCAGGTAACTAATTCAGATGCCAAAGGTATTATTTATTATACATTCTTTTCTTTATTGTATCTTAATGGTTTTGATTTGGATCTTTCAACCTTGACCTAACACAACAATGTGTGGTCTCAAAATCGATTGAGATTTCTGATTCATTACAGCCTTGGTAGTGTGCGAATTAGACCTTAAACCAACAGGAAGTTTGATGCTATCAGCACTGTTTGATTGATCATTCATTGTCAACGATCAACCTCCGGCAATCGGACGAATGAAAGATGCTTTTAATATGATTTATTTTCAACAGTTCTTTGTGAAGTTTGTAGTCAAAGTTTTTTATTTTTAACGGTCTTGTAAGGAAAGTACAGGGTCCGTTGTTGAAATTTATCTTTGATTCATTCAATCCCATTCTTCAATGGTCGTGATGTGTGATTGGATAATTCACCATTTCAGCAAAGAATCATTATTCACATAGAAAAAAAAACAACTAGTATCTTGCCTTCCATAATAAGAAATAAGTATCCAGCTACCAGTTACTAAATTTATTATGAATTAACTAATATTTGACAATTCTTCACTATTAATAGATTTGAGTATGGGCAACATTTAGGTTGGTTGAACAGAACTCATTAAAGCCAATTCACTATCTCTCCAATAACGTTTAGGATGTTCGTGGATGGTCTTCAAATTATTATAATAAGTAATAAATAAGGCCCTATCAAAATTGAATAACAAACAATTTAAAAATATGAGCAAAACGTTCAATATGTCATTTCTTTGTATGAATTCTGCAATTTTAATTATTTTTTTTTAAGATAATTAAATCACGATTCACAAAACAGCTGTAAAATTATCTGGGGGGGGGGAGGGGTCTATGAGATATCTTTGATAATTTTGAGTTATAGGCTAATTATGTTTCATTTTGATTGTACCTTTTTTCCACTGGATGAATCTAGGATTTCAATAGCTGGGAACCTTCCAAGTACGACACCGAACATTATGAAAAAACAATACAAAAACAGCGTCTATGTCGATATCCCATTTTACCTAAATAACAAGGTCAGCAAAAAAACAAATTCAAGATGTTCAATAAATTATTCATTATTGCATCCTAATTTCCTTTCAGAACCACAGCGAACCATAACTTCATTTATTTTTAAGACATAAAAGAGGATTAATTACTTGGATACAATAGATCTGGTATTACTTGCTTCCAGAGTAAGTACCAGGTGACGAGATGATCCTTCCTGCTTCCTCCACGTGCAGCGGCTGCACTCACAGTCAACACTAATAACAATTCCTGTTTAAGCATCTGCCTTTAAAAAAAAATTATTATGAAAGAAAATATTGTAGCTGGTCTTGTTACATCTGAAGGGGTTGCTCTTAAGGCTTTTTCTATATTCTAACCAAATGGATCTGAACGAATCACTCATTAATGAACGAATAACGAATTCAAAAGTTTTATTATCATTTCATTCTTCAAGCGTAAACGATGTACCGTCGCCCAGTGGACCTCTACGCAAATTAGGTAAAACAGCGAGCTTAGCACTAAACTATTCTTGTTTTATATATAGGAAGATGGTCAGGGTTGCGGTCAAAGGAGAAACAAAAATAGTTTAGAACTATTTATTTTCCGACGTTTCGCCCAACTTTGCAGGGCTTCATCAGGGCTAAAAAGATACAAAATGATACAATGATAAGAATAAAAATAAGTAACAATGGTGAGAGTAAATATTTTTTATAAAAATACGTAAAATATACAGTTAAAAAAGTACAGGAGATGTACATAAAACTAAAACAATACGGGGAAGGAAAAAAAAATCTTGTTTTAAATGTTTAAAATTTATTCAAAAACTGTTTCTATACAAACTGGACTATCTTGTGACATCTAACCAGAAATATTCGCCTTGAATGTTTACACTAAGAACTCTATAAAACGAATCAAAACAAAATCCGTGAATCATTTTTTTAAAAATTTCTATATCAGATTTCAATTAAAATGGAAACTGCTGAAGGTATATAACTATTGTAACAAAACTTTTAATAACTATTAGTTAAATTTTTTATAACTATAAAGATAATGAATTATTTTGAATTTTTGAATGTATATTAAGGTGAATTAAAGCTATTTTTTTTGTTTTCAGAAAGGTATTACAATGGCTGTACACGATTGTATATCACGTGGTTGCAATATTTCTATTTTTTACTATTATCTTGATTTTCATAATTGTTTATTCATAGATCAGCTACGAAAACAAATGTAACGTTATATGTTGTCTCGAGAGCAACTGTACTAGCAACGAGCAAACCATCTCAGGAAGGTGAAAATATTATTATTATTTATTTATTTTATTATTTTTTCTTTATGAAAACAATTTCCTATTATATTGACATCTTTATTATGTCTTTAATAAAAAAAAAACTGTTAAATTTATATTATTTAAATCATTTTTTTTTTAGATTAAAATCATCGAATTGGAGTGGAACGCTGGTTCACCCGACTCCTAGAAAATTCCTATATCCGCCACTACATTCAGTAATCTGAATAAACATAAAGAATATGCTATACATATTGATGGACTTAATGTAAATATGGTTGACTTAAAATATCTGATTTCAAATACGAGTGACTCTTCTCTGTTACCGGTATACTCTCTTCGCTTCAAAGTATGAATTATTCTACCTACTACAAAATAGCGATAAATAAAACTTAACCTGTAGGTTCCGTGTGTTAAACACAACTCTGTAATGTAAAAATTATAATTTATAAAAGATGGTGAAGATAATTATTGAATATTGAATAAAATAGTGGATGTAGAGAAAATAAATCATAGTATTATATATTTGTCAAATTTTTAATACAATAATACTTATTTTAAGTTTTAAGAATAGAGGATTTCTTTTTCTTATCTAAAGGTACAACCTACCAAGAGCCATTCAGTATAGATTCATTACCTTGTCGTAGCTTCATTACTATATATTTAATTTTTTCCATTTTTATTAATTTGATGTGCATTGAATTTTAATTGAAGGGTTTATTTGTTAGAGAGAGGAGACTACGGTAGAGAGCAGATAATTATTTATTCAGTCACTGTAGTAGTGAGTCAATACACTGGGTTTGGGAGCCAAAAAGCCCACCCAGTCTCATAATGCGGGTATCCTTAATTAGGGAAAAACCTGGAGGTTGAGCGTGATTATGAACGAATCACCTTCTTGCGCAACCGTTGTTCAAGAAAGAGTACTTTCTAACAATGTTATGAAACCTTGAAGGTTCGTAACAGTACAGATCTTTTTTTATTTATTATAGAGTACTTTTTTCTGCTTAATAGAGTACTTTATATTTCTCAAAACTCCTCATATTTGTGAGAATTATTAGACCCATTAGGCTTTTTGTTTTTCTTTAGATTATATATAAAAATTAAATTAAACTCATTTTCCTTAGTCATATCGGTTGCCATTCAATCTAATATTTCGATGGTGCATTGATTTTTTTTTTTTTTTGGTTGGTCAAGCACGTTTATTTGTCAGTTTTTTGTGATTTATATTAATTGAGAGGTCAACACTTACTTGAAGTTCATACCGACCACGTGCCGTACATACAGACATACTTCCTTTCATTTCAATCCGGTGCCACCTCCGATGGTAGGGTCCAGATTGAACCGAAGACGCAGATGTAGAAGACCGAAATAACCACCGCTTCCTCCCCGGGGGAAAGACAATGGAGTCTAACGGGGCTGTTTGTAACTGTTGGAGAAGGGGGCTAAAAATACTTGGGCTTAGGCTCGCGCGGAGCAGCTGGAGCCGGCTAACAAGGTGTTAAAACCCACCCTGCATTAGTGATAAAAAAGCTAAAAAGGTATGGCCGAGGATAAACACAGTGCGCTGTGAGTTATGGAGAGGTAATGGTTCTGGTCATTGTTTTAGGGAGCTTCAGCTGTCGAACACTCGGACAGTTAGGTGTTAACAAATTATATGCCTCTCTACAACTTAGTCCGGTCTTCAGAGAAAAAAAAACAAAGTGGGTAGAGGTCATATTACGGTATACTATCATCAAAACCGCATCATCCCGTACCCCCCTTGGTTTAAAGGTAAGGTTCGTTGATTCGGTAAGGTTGTGGTTAGAGCCCTTTTTAGTAACGCTTATTTAAAGATAGGTATGTTTGATATCCTTAACAAGCTCTGATTTATTTATTTTTATTGGACTTTGGAAGATAGTTTCAAATAGCTTTATAGACAGGTCTCAGGCATTAACAAATTAATTTAAGTATACAGCTGAATACGACAGTTTTTATTTTATTTTGTCGAAATAATAAAATATGCCACAATAATTATCAATGCTGTAAGTACTCAATCATATCGTATGCTAAATACGACTGTAATTACTTATCAAAATTGTCAGTCAAACGTTTAGGACTACCACAATTAGCTTAAAAAATTCGATACACTTTGGAGGAAATAAAATGAAATGAAAATAATAATGAGAGATAGTTGACCGTGGATGACGTACTAGGAGATGATGGTTGGGGGTGCGGTCAAAATGAAACACAAATAAGTTAGTGTAACCTATTTAATTGTGTCAACGTTTCGGCTAGTAGTACCAATGAGTATAGAAAAAAAATATATATAAACAGAATGACACAAAGTGAATAATTTTACAGAATGGAATTAATAAAATTAAGTGATGAGAGAAGTGGAAAATAAAATGTATACATAGGTAATTGAAAAAGTAGCCAAAATAACATAATTAAGGAAATAAAATGAAAATGAATTTAAATATAATGCAAAGAAGTATGAATATATTAGTTATTAATAATTTAAAAATAGATATATGGAAAGAAAAAGAAAATTGACAGAAGAAAATATAAAAATATGTAACCATAGTAATTGATAAAGAGGCAAAATATAAGTAAAGTTTAACAAAAGAGATGAATAGAAGAAACAAAAAATAGTTTTAAGATAACAATAATAATATATGGTGAACATAACTAATAACTTGGGTAAGAAAAATTGAGAAAAGAAGGGGTAGTAAAATAAAGATAGGGAAAAAAGAGAATAAAACGAACCTGTTAGCTTGGAAATCAAACGTCAAGTGGCATACTGTGCCAAAAATGGTCAAACCCCGAGTTAAAAAAGACGTTACAACAATGACAAAGTGTTTTTAAGAGGAAACGTTACGAGTGGGTAAAAAATAAAAATTAGAAAATATTTAGAGGAAGAAAGAAAGATAAATAAGAAATTAAAATAAAACTTTAATAAAACCAAATCACATAAAATAATACCATTTGGATGATGATAGGAAAATAATAAGATGAAACTCAAACTAGTGAGGAGGTATTTACAAGCAACTGGAGAGGTTGTATCTAAGCAACTCAAAATGTTTTTTATTAATATTAGTTCAAATTAAATTTAATGAAAATTCTCAACCTTGCAATATTTTGCGTTTTAAGAAACTTTTAAAATATTGTTAATATGTACAATAAAATAATAGTAAATGGCTGCATTTAGACAAACAAATTTTTATTTGACCTACATAATTGAAACAGAGAAAAAACATGTTATATATTTTTGTGGATATAATATATTGTTGCTTCAGTTAAGCTCACGAAATACAGATTAAACTTTTAAAAAAACATACAAATATCCTCTAAGCAAAGTTGTTACAAAACAGAAATAGCTATTCTAAAATTTTGATGGAAGGTTTATTTTTTTTCAAGGTATAACATTGTTATTTATGCAAAAATTACTTCTAGATAAGTATAAACAAAAATTGTATATAAAGATAAAATTTAAATTTCGTTTGCTGTCCTTTTACTTCCTAAACTACAAAATTTAGAATTGGTGTATTACAATAAGTTTAAAAAACACACGAGAGAACACAAAGGATAATAGAGCTTAAAATCCACTTTATCATTGTAATGCAATAAAAAAAACTACGTAAAATATATTTACTTCATATAGCTGCAAACGTTTCGGCCTACGATGTGGTCTTGCGTCAGGACCCGGAAAATAAAATAAAAATGCGGACTATAAAGTATTAGTATTGTAGAATCTCATGGGGAAAATCGGCTGTTGGGAATCATAGTAGTAAATTAATAAAAAAATTGATTTTTGAGTTAAGAAAAATAAAACAACACTAGAATGACTTTTGAGATGTAGAAGTGGTAGAACAGTATTTCAACATAAGTTTAGTCGAAAGTGAGGGACAATTTTTGTTTAACATCTGTGTGTTGGTAATGTATTGTAAATAGACTAAAAATTAAAGAAAAGCATAAAAATAATAGGAAATGAGTTGTACTTTATTTTATAGTTTTTAAAAGTTTGACAAGTTAATATCATCACATTATGTATTTCGGATCTACGCCAGTATGTCTCAGAACAGATTATTTAGTTAAACTAATCAAGAATAGATAAATAGGTTTATATTTGTTATTGTTTTTACATATTCTCTAATTGATGCCTATTATTATGTTTACGGCTCAAAAATGCACATTCCCTGAAGCTCATATAAAAAAAAAATTCATAGGAACAACAGAAATTCTAAAAGGTAATCAAGAGTGCTATAGTTGCTTAAATAAAATAAATTTTATCCAATTTAAGTCTCAAAACAAACTATATTTTTTATAAGTCCCGAAACGTTCGGCCATCCTCAAGGAAAATCTTATTAACAAATTTAGAACCACATCAATTTTAAAAAAAACTTTATGCAGGCTATTCTGCCCAGGTCAATAATTTCAGTCCAAAATTACTCCATTTTGTCAATCCTTCACATTAGCATTAAAACTTTTAATCACAGTCAATTTACAACACATTAAAACATTAATTGTTTTTATGTTAATGCATAGAATTGATAAAAATGGGTAATTTTGGAACGGAATTATTGACCTGGGCAGAATAGCCGTCATAAAGTTTTTCAAGATAGATGAGGTTCTGAATTTGTATTTAAGATTGTCCTTGAGGATGTTCGAATTGGCAGGAAACGTTGGACTTATATTTTTATAGAAATATAGATTGTTTTGAGACGTAAATTGGATATAATTTATTTTATTTAAACATTAATAACAAGTCTCAAGAAAGTGAAAAGATTATACATATTATATGCTATAATGTTATTTCATTGTTAAAAAAAATAAATAAAATTATAATTCAATACATGGTCTGTAACATATTATCATTATGTACTCTTCTGAGTAGAGGTAATAAATAACTAAAGATAATACAAATAAGATAAAATTAAATCACAGAAAACATTTGAGCTAACTTACTATTGAAGCATTACATAAGTACATGAAATTACATTTTAAACTTTTTTAAACTTATAAACCTATACTTAGGCTTAAGGTTCCAGGTTGAAAATGGTGAAAAGTTGTTGGTCCAGATTGAATAATTGACATCGAAATTAAGTTTCAAGCAAGAGTAAGGTGGAACAATACTATTTGGCCAGTCTTACTAAAAGATAAGTTCAGATTTTCAGAAATTTGAAGATAATTTTTTTTTCGTTTTTTTTTTTGGTATTTGTTTGGATGAGTGTAATCAAATAATTTTGTACCTTAGTAGATAAAGCCTATTTAATGTCGTATACAGATATATTTTGGTAGTATGTTTGTGTACATTCTTTCTTATAAGTAATCAAGCATTTTTACTTTGCAGTGCATATTTATAGGGGAATATGCAGAATTACAAGATTGGGTCGTATCTTGTGCTGAGTTGAATTAGATTTCTATTTTAGTAATTAATGACCCAATGGGAAATGATACAGTTTGAACTCAATCTAAATTAATTTTGACCAAGTGTTAAGATTTTATTCTTATGTGTCCTATGATTTGAACATTGAACCTTATAGATAGTTTTGTATTTTTATCTGATTTTAGAAATCATAAAACTAAAGAAAATTGTAAACATATAACATTTAAATTAATAAAAAATGACAATCATATTATTAAATTTGGTAATTTATTGCATGCTTTAAGATAACAATTTTAAGTGAAATGTTTACTTGACTACATGTTGAAAAACATTGAGTACATTTACAGACGAGCGTTGGTACTAGCAGATATATTTTAACACCAGCTGTTTTGTTCATCTCAGTTGTTTTTAAGGATGGAGAATTTTCCCATTTTTCTCGATATTCGATCCCCTATTGCTACTAAAATCCTGATGGGCGGTTTTAATAGAGATAGGAGAATGCTGGTTTGGGACTGGAGTAGGATCTGGTTTGGATGAGTGCAAAAGATGATGTAGCATGACCTTAAAGCTCAATCATTATCAATCAAAAGATAAATTATTACGAAGGCCGAAGAACATTTAAGGTCAAAAATAAAAGAAGGAATATTATTGGTTTAACGTCCTTATGTGTTAAAAACAGGGCTAAAAGGACGGACTATCAAATAGGTTATTAACTTATTGGTTAATAACTAATGTATTGGTTAAACTAACCTATTAAGTGTGTGAAGGTTGAGATTTATTTTGACCTATGAAATTCCTATAGGGTTCGCTATTAATTCTGCTCATTTATCACCACCCCCGATATATCGGGCACACGTCCAAAAGCGGGCGACACTGTCCCACGGGAGCGACAGACAGATGCTGGACGTCCAGCGACGAGATGTGCTCAATATGCCGCACCACCAACTCCCACGGTATTGTCTGAGCCACCCTTGTTGAGGGTGCGCGTGTAAACTGCTCGCTTATTGGTTCCCAGAAGAACAAACCTAGTCGCACTTGACTCAGTGACGTGAACGGCTTCCGGCTGGTGCATTGTCCTCTGCTGCAGGCTCAATACGTGAAGGTCGTGTTTTAGAGTTCACCCTCTCCCTTCGTGTTTGCTCTTCACTATGCTATAATTAATTCCTTTTAATCATTGATTGTAATATCGATAGTGTAATAATGTTTACGATTCGGGGATCCTACTCCAATTCACTAGTAATGTATAGTATACTTAAAAACTGAAATACTAAATACAAGCTATTTAGTGAAATCAATTAAAACTGAAATTGTATGATCTGATTATGTGGATAAAAACTCCAAGACATTGTTAAGTTTAATAAATATGTTTTTTCAGGTAGAAATATCAACCTAATATTTATAAAATATGACAAAATATTTTTTATTAGTTAAATCAAGAATAAAAAAATTATAAAAATATGAAATTTCTGCTTCTTCATTAGTAAATTATTAATACGAATTATATACTGTCAATATTTACTTTTTCTCACCATTATCCTTTTTAAATAAAAGGACACAACATGGTGTCATTACTGCAACAATATTTAAGGCCGTCCAAAATGGGTCTTTCAGGCTTCTAAGTTTTTTTTTACTCTCTGGAGAACTCAAACTAGAATGAATAGAAGGTGGATATTTTTTCGTTCAATGGAACAGGTTGCTATAGTTCGAACTGGTTACTTTAAAGCAGAAGTCACTTCCTTTAAATAAACCTGTTACCTTTCAATAAACCGGTTAGTTTATTTTTTTTTATTTCATATTTCTCCAGCCCCTAATATAACATATGCATCTAGAAATACATGAAACAGATCCTGTGATTTATTTCCAAGGTTATAACAACATCCAAAGGAAATTTCTTTATGAGTCTGAGGGCCAGATGATATATTTTCGTTTTGTTGTGGAAAAGAGGAACATAAAATTACGTTCTAAACATATTTATTACATCGATAACTTTAAACAATAACTGATAGAGATATTTTCTAATTATAACCGTAATTCATTTATCATTAACTAAATCATATGTATAATTTTTTTTATTTCTTACATCGTCCAAAAATTATCTAATTAATCATATCTATAATGTACCACATGCCTTGCTTGAGGAGAATTATTAAAATATTTTCTGCTTAAAAATTTCATACGAAATTTTACTTTTTTTGAATCTTTCTATTCTTTTCAAAACTTGTTGTTATAGTTACTGAAGCTAAATATTTTTACTCCCTCACTACCTAATGTGGGGAAAATTTGTATTCAGGAAGAAAATGAAAAAAAAAATTGTTCTCAGAATCGAAAATTTTCACTCGCATTGAAATTATATCTTAGATATCAAAAAACTAAACTTGGTTTCTTTTCTACAGTTGAATTTTTTTTCTGATTAATCAATAGAACCGTCAATCCAATTTCGATGGAATTTTCGGAGACTGTGAGGGTTGGTCTATTTCCATCCACTCCTTTCACTTCACCATGCGCGAAATTATTGTTCTTGAAACTTATGTTGAAAAAAAAAAAAAAAGAAAACCAGAAACAAAAAAATTATTCCAAAACGACAGATAAAAGTTATTAAAAGTTAAAAATAAAATAAAATTTATTACCAACATTAAAATATAAGTATTTATGCAACTACCTGCCCAATAGACTTATGTACTTAGCTAATATTTTTTAATTGTTTGGAAATATTAAATACCAGACAAAAAACAGAAGTAAACTTAATATATATTTTGAGACCGTCCTGGAATATAAATCCATACTTTTTCGCTCCTAATATACATTTGTAAAATAATAATAATACTGCAACCTGTCATAGTGAGGATACATTTAGAAATAGCTAAATGCAGTAAGAATGTCCAACTATTCAATATCAAACGAAATTATTTTAATAATCATAGTAATCATGTTTTTTTTCTTTTTTCATTTTATATGAATTATTGTTATGACTCAGGTCATAGGGAACTATTGTTAAGTTTCAAGTCTTTTATTATTCTTTGTATATTTAGTTTTGTTTTTTTTATTAATGGGGCAGATGCTTCCTAATCTGTTATCTTATGAAACAATCACAGCTTCCCGCCCAGCCTAGAATGTACTGCTCTATAACAGAGCTCATCTTTAGGTCAATTGAGTTGAAAACTTAAGAAGTAGGTATATGAACTATGTGTTATGGGTTACAGATTACCAAAAACTTCGGAATGCTAAAATGCATATAAATAATTTTGTAGAGGTAGTCAGATTGGTACATTGGTACGTGTAATGTAGTGCATCCTCTAATAATCATTCATTTCATTATTATATAAGTTAATATTTTTTTCTTTTAACAAATCGCCGTTTATGCTTGTAAGTTCAAAAAAAAAAGTAATATGTTAATTAATTTCCCTTGATATTTACAAAATTTATAAAAATCCATTTGATGTGAAAACTTTAAATCTTAGATTTCAAGCATTAAATAGTTTACCTTTATCGGTTTTGATTTTTAAAATTTACCATCTTTTATTGTTAGCATTAAAACAATGGATTATATTTAAGTGGAAAATAAGTGTTTTCATGTGTGATACCTATTCGACTATTTTCATTAGAATCATGTAAATAAAAAAACATAGTATAGGAGTTTTTACTTAACAAATTGAAATAAAATAATGAATAACACAGAAGTCAAATTTTTGAAATATAGAACGCTTAATTTCAACTCTAAGGATAGTGAAAAGTAAAAGAGTGATCTGCTCCACTCACAATAATGTTTATACTATTTTAAAAAAAGTTATCTCACCATTCTAGAGACATCTCATCTGAACCATTCTTCACTGTTCCCTGGAATACCTCATAGCGAAAACCCTTTTGAGATTACTCTTAAATGTTTTATTTGTATTTGTATTTTTTAAATAAAGGATTTTTTTATATGTAAAGTTTAAGAGTCAGTATTTAATTATAATTTCGAAAACATGATAATTTCTATTTAATAGGTTAAAATTTATTTTCAAATATATTAAGATCGCCAGTTTGGATTCTAAGCATTCCTCTCCACCATCTAGCAATGTGGGGGACGTTGTCTCGTCTTGTTTAGAGCGCGGAATGTATTTCCAGGGCGTCTTTTTGGATTTATTACAGGCTTTTGATCGAATCTGGCACCCGTGACTGCTATAAAAATTCCGTGAATTCCTACCTCTTACATTCATTCTCATTATCCGGTCCTTTCTCTATGATAGATTATTCAAAGTAAACCACAATGGTTCTTATTCACCCATCTTCTCTCAGACCGCTGGTGTTCCTCAAGGTAGTATCACGGTACTAACTGCCCAACAGTATACTTTAATAATGTATACAGTATTAAGTATACTCCTGTCGAATAGATCCGCTACCTCAGACACTTCTGGACTTCTCAGACAAGACTAAAAATACAGGATATTGCACGTTGTTTCCGACTATTACAGCACTTACTAGACAAACGGTCTAAACTTCCAATCCATTACTAAACACTAATTTACATGACTATAATAAGGCCTATCTGGACACATAGAGTTGAGCCTCAAAGCTTTTATCCAATTATTATTATTATTATTATTATTGGCGCGACAGCCCATAGAGGTCCAAGGCCTCGCGTGATGAACTTAGGAAATACATCGCACATTTCATGACGTGGTTTCCATAGAGTGGGTTCGTCACTTCCACGCTTATTTTAGTGAGTGCCACCCATTGGCTAACAGGCCTCACAAATGCCTGTGGGAAGGCTGAGAGTGAGTATTATATGCTTGAAAAATCCCAGATAGGCCCGAGGACTCGAACTCGCAAACTTTGGATTGGCAGACAGGCGCGTTGCCACGCTGCTTCCGTCACAATCCAAAATTCCAGTTTATTAAACTGAGGTTATAAAAAATTAAATTAACGTTTTATTTTATAAGATAAATTAACAATTACTTCGTTAACCAAATATGTTATATGTTTTTTCTAATTTACATTATTTGGTTCTAGAAATCTACATAAAATAATAATCTAGTATTCAAAAGTTAGATCCGTTTTTATCATACGTAGAACGAAATATCGTATGATCAAAACATTGCAAACACGCCCAATGGTCTTATTCAACCGTAATATACCAATGACATACTGACTTTTTAACATGGACAACCTGCAAATGACAATGACTGTCCATGTGTCTACAACAACAGCTCCAATTAAGGCGGCATAGTATGACTGTTGATTATTCCGACATAGCGGGCTCATTAGGAGGGTCAATGTCGCAAAGGAACAAGTTGATCAATGATAAGCAATTATTGATAGTCCAAGTCTGCTACAAAGATAGTAGCAAGAATCATTAATTATTAAGTTCCATCTACCAATGTATTGTTCTTATCATTGTACTTCTTGAAAGAGTTTACAGATTTATGTAACCTTTATTAAATATTCGTAAGTGTCAATGACTTTTGCTTGTATTATATTTGGCAGAAATAAATTGATTTGCATATTCCTTCAAATTGCAATATAAAAGAGAGTGTTTCGGATCTTTGTCTCAATTGTTTGATTGCCAGCAAACATTCTTCGGTTGGTGACTAAATTCCCAACAAATCATTAAGAAAAGAAAAAGGATCATTGAAAAGGGACAATTATTAGAAATGATACATGTTGAACTTTTGAAATATATATTTGGAATTCTGTAATTTTGGCAGGTTCTATAATTAATTTGTTTACTTTTTTATTATAACTTGAAGGATATATATTCCTGACCATTCTGAAGGCTCATTTCAGATATCATGTGTTGCTATAAGATTTTTTTGGACCAATAACAGCAATGAGATAACACATTTTTTATATTACGATTTCACCGGAACGGGTAATAAAAGTATTTTATTTCTGTTTATTCACTAGTGAAGTGAAACCTATTGATAAGGACAAATCGCTTTAATAGACACTTCTATTTGTGGGACAATTTCAAATTTACGGCACTGATGCATGTGAAAACAATGTGTTTAAAACCAGATAGATAATAGCCTTAAAATCTATAGATAAAAAGGCAGAACAAAATAATATGAAAAAGTATAACGAACGGGTTTTTTTTGGGAGGGGGGTTAGAATCACCGAAGAAAAATTGATTAAATCTGCGATCACTTAACCATTTCGTTCCCATGTCAGTGTTTTTTCAGTAACACTCACTGGTAATATTTATATTGAGTATTTTGGATTTTTTGATACTTTGAGAACTGTCTGGACTTTAGGAAGTCCCAAGTTCAACGTCCGATGAATGAAATTTTGATCTGTTGATATTGTTTGTTAACTTGTCAATTGGAATCAGCAAAAACATTTTATGATCAAAACTAATTTATTTTGCGAAATCATAATAATAGTGTAAACGTAAATGTTTAATGTTATCAAAATTCAACAATTTAATCTCTTTTTATTCAACACCTTCATCCAGTCATGTCTTTAATTAAGACAAACATTATCTCAGACTACATTGGAGTAGATAAAATAAAAATAATATAAATGGATTATATACAATAAACCATAAAAATAGAATATGCCATATCGAAGTTTTAAAAAAAAAAAAATAATTAAATGTTATATTCAATTTGGCTGATTCCAGCGATCATAAACATAACGCTCTAAGTACCCATCTCTAGTTCCACTGACGTCTAATTTTAATAGCAGCGTAGTCTAATTTTATAGCAGCGTAGTCTAATTTTAATCAACCTCTAAAGACCATAAATCCCCCCTGAGCCGAAGAGGGAGGTAAGACGGAAGCAGAGGGTGGCTCGCACGGGACGCCTTATCCTGATTTTCCTAAGTGGCTGGAGCACACCTGGTCAGGGGTGCTGGAGCAGGCTGCTGGACTCCAGGTGCACGCAGGTCGCTCTTCACAATGGTTTCATGATTTTAATGCACTCTCGTACTCCCATCTGGGGACTATTTTCCAAATATAACCGCTAGTTTCACAGCTAACCAAAATGTTAAATTTCTGATTTGCCTAAACTTCATTGTTTATCACCATGGAAGTTGATGTCTCGAAATTATTGATAATTATAAGATATTATTCATCTGGGACAGTTATTGCTCTTCAAATATTTTTGGTTAATTTCGCACTAATAGTTTATTCATCTTTACAATGTTTCGAATCCAACTTCAGGCATTTTCTCATTGACTTGTGTTGTCATTTTATTCTCTTTTTTTTGGGTGTTTTATTGCTATGTCAATATATGTTTTTAAAATTTATGTCTTTAAGCTACTTGCTATTTAAAATATTGTTTTTATATACAATTTTTCTTCGAAATGTCATGTTTTAAGTTCCTTTGAAAAAGAAAATAAGATAATAGATTAAACTGAAATATGATTAGTATTTCAATCAGAATACATAAAACACTTTTCCATCTATATCTTCAATACTAACATAACCTAGTTTTTTGTAAATTTTTATATATTTCTTTTTTTTAATAAGCAACCATAGATATCGGTATTTAAGCCATATTGAAAAAGCCTTCGATATTTCTTGGCTGCAACATAATCTACGAAGTAAAATTTTTAAATTAACATGGGCTGGTAATACTTCACCACAATTTTATAATTGTTTTCACAACGTTTCGGCCTAATGGGCCATCCACAGGTACAATCTTCAAGGATTCATAATTATTCTTCTGAAATGCATAACACAAACATAATATTAAAAATAAAGGTATTTATTTACATTTATAGTGATATGAATATATATTTATGTGACTGTCTCCGCACTGCACATAACTACATTTTGTTTCCATTCTAATGCATGGCTCTGTCTTACAATAGCCATCTCTCATTATTTTATTAAATAAATTAAATGTTATTTACAATTTACTAAATACTTTAACAATTCATAAATATAATACTATTCTGAATTGGACTGATGTCAAGTTATTAATAAGTGAATTAATTTTGCTTATCATAACACTCAATAGATTGTGAGCCATGAAACATGAATTAAGGCAATTGTAAGATAGAGCCACACATTACAAATTACGTCTACTATATCTAATAATGTCAAGCAATACCTTTATTTTTTTTTATATATATTTCAGAAGATAAATTATGAATCCTTATAGATTGTAGCCGAGGATTATTCCTTCGTAGCTTACCATTTTGTTTTTTTTGTTTCCTTCTTAGTAGATTAAGGTGAAATGCTGTGAAAATAATAAAAAAGTATAACTAACCCATCTTTCTTTAGTTCACATCCCTGCCTTCCCCTAAAATCAATTAATAAATATTTTATTTTCTCCTTAATAAAATTACCATATAGTGATTCCTTCAGTTTTATCGCTTTTCTTTTCACATGCAATTCCTCCCTTCTTCTAGTTTCCATTCCATGATGATGTGAAACATGTACTCACAGCTTAACGAAACGTATCCTTAACTTTTCTGAGAGTTAAGAAGAATTATTTTTAGCTAAATATTTCCTTACTTCCTCATAAAACGCCTAAAACTGGTTTCAATATTGGTAACGCATTTTGTTATTTTTTAAAGTATTTTTGAATTTTAAAAATAATTTGCGCTTGCTTTCATGATTTTAGCTGAACGAAAAATAGATATATTTTTTTTTATCTCTACTCGCTTTTTATTTGCACCTGTAAATGTACTTTTAATCATACAAAAGGAGCGCTAATAGTATAATGAAAAATTTACTTTCCTAAATCATAATAATCGGTTACATTGTAATACCAATTATTACAAGCAGGTTTACAGCAACAAGCTATGACAAAATTTTAATTTAGAAAAAAAACGATCGAAAAGATAATTCTGAAGGTTCTAGAAACCAGGATGCGTCCATTTTTTTAAACATAAAATAAAGTAGTTAATAAAAATAGATAAAATACATACTAAAAAACATAAAATAAAATAGAGGCTTTACTAGGATCATGTTGGGTGCAAAAATTTGTATTTTTGACAGATGTAAAATGTTATGTCAATTATAATACGATAGAATTACAAAAAATACAAGTAACCTCTAAAACAGGACATTTTTGTTGTTATTGCTCCAAGCCAAAAATATATTAACCAATATAAATTTATGTTTGCGTGTATGTGGTGTGCGCGTAAGTATTGTTTGCGCAGCCAAATTAAATAAAAATTCAGTCTGTAATCATAGTAACAATCATATGAAACATGAGCTCAGCTACGAAGAAGAGTGCCACTAATTTAACAGGTTGAATTTTCATTTCCTTTAAAATGTAAAATGATATATTCATAGGGAAAATTACACAACCTTAAGAAATAATAATTTACTTCATTATTTTAATAACATGTGTCCTATTAACATGAAATGAATTAATTTTGTCAATAATTGAATACTGCATGAAATGAACAGCTTCAATCCTATATCCCAAAACAAGAATGTTTGGTGTATTATTTAATTCTGAACCAATCACAAATAATGATGTAAAATCTGAAAAGTTGCCTAATTTTAAGTGAATATGAGTGATACTTTTGATTCAATCGCAAAATTATAAAACCGAAACTTTTAGATTCAACACATTTCATTTATGTATTAGTTTGTATTGATTGCATTGTTGTTGCATCTAAAATTCATTTTAAAAATTAATATTAATATCTATATATTAAAGTCTATGTTTCGTCTTCATGGTGAAATATAACTTATGTATTCAACAAGATATTTTTAAAAATAATGACTTTAATACACAATTTATTAATTATTGAGTGGTATTTTTATAAAACGAAAATTTTATTAGATATAATTATGTGATATATATTTTTCGTGTCCTTTATCAGTTATTTATTTTATATAAATTTTAAATCAATTCATTGTTAACTGTCTGTAATATAACAAATTGATGGCACTGATTCCTACATAGTTCCGGGTGCATCCAACAGATACCGTTATCGTTGGTGGTTCCGATCAACTTCCACAGAGCGCGCTGCTATCGGACCAACCCTTATTTTTATAACACACGGTTATTTGTGTTATTCATAACACACGGTTTCAAATTGGATATTGATATGTGAAAATATTTATCTTTCTTTAGGAGAATATTGTACTGTAATGAAATATAATAAATTATAGAAATGTTTAGAATTTTATGTCCTGAAAACCATTTAACGGTTCACACTGTTCAGAACTAATTGTAGATATCAAATTTAGCCAAGTAATATGAATCATCATATTTGGTTAGAACAAGAACCTCGCAATGAAAAGAACTTGAACTTCAAACAGTAAGTCTAGAATGTTCTAGAAATTCAGGTAATTTCCATGAAAAATCTATGGACCGGAGTTTGAAATCATCCTCATTCTGACAAAAAAAAAAAAAAAATAGTTCTGTGATACACAAACCAAGGGATTAATAAGGTATATGAACTTAAATAATTCACCAATTCAAATCCTTATTAATTTATTTGGTGCCTAGTCCCATTTTATGCAATCTGATAAATTGAAATAAAAATGGTTTTGGACATCCAAATTTTGTATAATTGTTGGACATACTATTGTATTACGTCATATGTTAAATTTGTATAGGAATCAGTACACTTCTTTACCTAAAAATTGTTTTATGCTTATTGATATTTTATTATTATTACCTAAATAAATTATAGTATTTGTTACCAAACACGTGCATACATGCGTTTATGGTGATGTATAATCTGTGTTATGCCAACTGGTTTTAACAAAAAAACAAAAAAAAAAAAAAAACACAATAAATATATTTCTCTCCCTCACTCTGAGAACAATACAATAATAAAAGTTGGTATTCTTGAGTATCATAAAATAACATTGTCCTCCGTAAAATAAAGTGGATTCACAATGTATTTTTAAAATTTATTATTTATTTGCACAGTGATTGGAACACTATGTTGTAAAGCAATAAAATTGTTATCTTTAATGTAATATTTTTAACTTGTGTAATTGTAACCGTTTATTTATCAGATTGGTTATTTCAAACCATTCAAGAATAGAATTACACCCTTCCTTATTTATTGAACCACTCTGAAACAGTCTCTTGATAACTGATTAGTTCATTAACGAAAATTAAAAAATGCTACTGCTAAAGCTGACTTATACTGTCCAATTAGTTATCTTAACATGGTTTGCTCATTATCAGTTTTTGTGTTGATACGTATCATGTACTACCAACACTTTCTAATCCATATTCTATCCATTCGTCCTCGAGAGGAATTACTTCCTTTCTGGTATAAAAATAAATACTTATTTAAAGAAAGATTTTTATTTTCTTTATTTTATAAGTTAGCTCCTCCTATGCAGGTCATTGATAAGACTATCGTGGTTTCAAAAATAAGGCATAAAACCTGCCGGCCATCAAAGCCTGAATTTAAATACTTCTATAGTCTTTAATTTTTAAATTGAATTTTAGTTATTTAAAATATTTCCGGTATTCTATTTACTGTTTGTTCGTTCTCAAAAAGAATTTTACGTCGGTGATATATTAAAATTTTTTATCATAATCTTAAATTTGGGGTAGGTTTGTAAAACAAGTTTCACTGTTTGTTGATTATAATAGTTTTCCAAGGTTGAGAAATTATGTCTTCGTTATAAATAGGCATTTGGAAATTTACAATCGCTTACTCATACCCGAGTTTCTTTCTATCTTCGTAATCTATTTGATGATTTCTGTGAAATCTTTATCTCTGTTAGTTATAATTCTTTTTTTATTTTATTCCTATTTGTCCGGCTATAATTTCCAACTATTTTTTTTTTTTAAATTTATATATGGTTATGAAGTATCCACCAAATATACCTTAGTACTCTTAGCAGAATATTCAGTTATTAGATCTATGCTTCTCAAAAGTTAAACCTGTTCTTTTCTAATTAAATTAAAAATAAAGATAAATTCATAAAAAGAGATTGGGAAACTTTTTTATTTATTAATCACTTTATTTTGTATTGCCTTGCTGATAAACGAGGCTTAATCTTTTCAATATATATTCAGTATTTACTTACATTTCATCACAATAAGTCCTCACATTGGAATCTTTTAGATAAAAAAGAAAAATTATTTATGCTAATTGGCCTTCATTGCACAAAACAATTTCAAATTTGCAGTGGTATGCTTTATGACAAGTGTCGTACTAGAAACTTGCTATATTTATAATTTACATGACGCTAATCTCTAGCAATCTGACTACTTTTTTCTGATGAAGATGTCTTCCAAGCGTGATAACACCCCATTCCCTCTTCCTCAAAGATAAGACAGACAGCTGACTGAGGTTTGCGGTAGATCAGTGAAGGGTGGGGGCGGTTAAATGTAGCTTTCTTTAAATAGCGAGGGGAGGCGACCGTTAGAGGCACGCGCCAGGGACAATACTACCAGCTGCAGGAGCATCTGCTTACGTCAACCACCTGAACCATTGTGTAACGTACGCTTTCCGCGGATTTCCATGGGTCGTCGACATTGCTTAAGAAAAAATAAATAGAGGATCAGCTGGCACCTGAGATAAATGACTGACCGGAGGCCTTGGATGTGTCGTGTGGTTTGGATGGTCTGGCAGGTAACAGCCGTGCGCCACCGGCCGAAGAAGAAGAAAGGAGAAGAGAAGATATGATACTTCTTAGGGAAAAAAAAAATATTAAGAAATACCTTTTTTTAATCACTTACATAAATTGCGAAACATTCTTGTAAAGTCAGTATAGGAACTAGAGATGCACAGGTAAATTGGGAGTTGACTCCTTAGAAAACATCATACTCCTAAAGGACTCACACGATGACGAATTTATTTAGAGACGGCCGATTTCTTATTCTGAAAAGTCAAATGAGTGGAAGTTGGGAATATTTTGTTTTATTACACTCTACTATTACGCACTACTTAGTTACAACTACGTAATACAATATATAGGAGAAAATATAAATAAATAAACCTTTTATTTTAGTTTTATTTGTTTATAAAATTATAAAGAATGGAAAGGAATTAAAGCTAGTATATAAGTTTCCATTGCCTTTAAGGAAATATAGTTGAAGCAAAGGGGAATTTATTATCTACCTCTTTTATTTTATTCAAATCACTAAGGAGTTTTCAGTTCACTTTATGAAAATTGTTAGTTTTATTTTTATGAATTTATTCATTTTAATTTAATAAAATTTATTTTTTAATTATTAATTTGTATTTTGCCTAAAAAAAATATAAGATTTAGAATTTTTTTTAATAAAATAATTTTGTTTTATATAATTTATGATATTAAACTTATAAAATATAACAAGAAACATAATTATACTAATATATTTGAAGATGGGTCTCCTTATAAAATAAAATTAATTACGATGTCTTTCCTATCATTAGTAACAAAAGTCAGGAATTAAAATATTCATTCATATATTAATTAATGTATTCATACGATAATATAGACACCGAAAACGTCTCTTCTGTAAGCATAAATAGAAAAACATGATACGAAACTGTTTGATGTAATTAAATTGAATAATAGTAAAAATTAGGTGAAGAAGAGGTTTGAACCATGGTTGGTTACTGGCTTTCAGGAGGTATAAATCAAACGACTTTTTTTCAATTTAAAAATTAAAAATTACAGGATCAATCAAATGGGTATGCATCAGTATCAAATTGAAAATGTGATAGAATCTATCAAATCGGTAGCAAACAAGATAAAATTTTAATTCTAGGAAATTGGTCCGGGTGGCGGTCAAAAAATATTCAAAAAGAACAGGAAAACAATTAGAAGCCGACGTTTCTCCCTACTATTTTTTTTGCAGGACTTCATGAGGGATAAATTTTAAAAGAAGAGTCGGAGGAAGACTAAAAGTAAGGAAGAAGAAAAGTGGGGCGAAACATCCGTTCATAATAAATAGTTTTTAAGCTATTGTGTCTTAACTGCTACCCAAACCATCTTTCCCCAATAATCGCGCTTGGTTAACGATTAAGCATTCCAGAAAGAAATTTTTGTGTGAAAAAGTATTAAGTAAAACATATATCAATCCTTTCACATATAATAATGAATTTTCTGAACCGCTTTCTTGAGATTTCGATCAAGATTTTTTCATATTTATATTTTGTTTATTTTAAGATAATAAAATATCAAAATGCTATTAATAGATTAATCGTTATCGCATTAATAAATGAAAACAAAAAATCATATTTTAAATAATGGTTTATTTTTAATCTCTATATGACTTAGTATTAACCAACATTACAGATATATACTACTTTTTGAGTTGATACAGTTTTGATCGTGAGGTTCGATTTATTTTTTGTGAAAATTATTGTTTCGTATAATTGTCAGAATTACCAAATAAATACGTACGAATGCCTTTAGGCTATATGGTTAAGAAAATTGGACTCGACCAGACAAAAAGTGAAACCCTTCTCACTAAATAAAATACCATAAAATATTTGTTAAATAAAACAGAATAAAAGAGATATTCCATTTGATCGTGCAGATTTCTGTAAATAAAATTCTCTTTCCTAATCCTGAAATTACAAAATCATAAGCAAGCTATAGAACCTAAAATGTTTCTCTTGTAAGGAATTTGGTTAGTGATAATTATGGAAGCTTAAAGATCGTTTTTTGTGCAATAGAATGAGCAAATGTATAGTGCATTTACTGTTATGTCATCAGTAGGATAAGGGCTTATGAAGAAAATATCTATTATTAGCACTGAAATGATTACTCTACATTGGGAAATCTCGCGATCCTCTTCTTTTCCGATGCCTTGTAGCATTAAAGAGGATATATAAGAAGATAGGTGGTGAACTGGACGGTCATACGTGCAACCTCCCACTGGAATTCTCTTCCCATCTCCATTCGCCAGTCCTCATCCATTCTCTCCTTTAAACAACACCTATTCCTTCATTTATTGAATAACCAAACCTCCACATCAATAAATAGGCAGTTATTGATTAACATTATAGACAGTAGTAAAGCCAATATACCAATGTAATTTCATTTTACTATCTGAAAATTTGTAAACGCTCGCCAGATAAAAATCTCACTATATGAACCATGTAATTATTCTTAGGGGACATATGTCCCAGAATAAAGTTATTTTTTCATTTCATTTCATTTCGTTTGGAAACTATAGGATTTATGGGCCAAGTATCAGAGATTTATGTGAAAGAAATGTAATTTTTTTTTAAGGCAATCGACAGCGCAGGTGATGTTTACTTAGTTATCTACAGATGCCTAACCTATTCTAACCATGGTAAGGGATCAAGTTTTTCATTTTTTGGGGCCGCCACTCAATGAAAAAGTCAATGCCTTCACGGCCCAAGAAATAGTTTATATTGACAAGTAAACTGTACTGTCAGTTCTCTGGAACTAAAAAAAAATGTCGATGTTCAGCAATAGAATAAAATATTTAATTGACAGACCATAAGCAGTGAATTTTTGTTTGCGATTTATTGTATATACCAAGTACATTTGGAAAAAATCAACGAAAACAGTCAGTTGGCCCCATATGTGTCTGGACAATTTAACATTGAAAAAAATTAAGGTTTTTGATTTTGTTTGCCTTGTTCATATAGTGATTTTTGAGATAAATAGTATTTTTCTTAAATATTTAAATTTAAAAAGATAATTTAAATCAAAGGGAAGGATCTGGATATGAATTAGTATTTAAAGCACAATAAGAATATTTTAACGATGATAGAAATTATGTGGTTTTATTGTTTTAAGCAACTGTGGCCGATTAACGTTTTTTAAGATTTAAGTATTAGTTCATAAATTCCAACAAATCCCATCAAATCACATTTACCCTTCGTCGTAAACCTACTGACTGCCCTACAGTTTCATTAAATGATGTTACTCTTACCCCTGTCAGATCGGTAGCGTAGAAGGTAGCGGACTACATTTGGACAAGCGATTAACCTGGAATCCTCACACCAGAGTGAAAAGACAGGAAACTCCACGTCGATTTCGACTATTATAGCACTTACTAGACTAACAGTCTAAACTTCCAACACATTACGAAAGACTGATATAGATCAGTTAGACTGTGATAAGAGTAATCTGGACATACGGAGTTGAGCTTTGGGGCTCCACTAAACCTTCGAATTCCTCTCGTATTCAATCCTTACAATCCAAAATCCTTCGTAAAATCCTCAATGCTCCTTACTTTGTCACAAATAAAATCATATATAAAGACCACCTGAAAAGAAAATGGCCACGAGACCAGCTAATGTAAAATGTCATTAGAGTGCTACCAATGGGTAGTTTCTCTACACGCCTGTAACACTCCAGTTTAACTTAGATCAGATTTACTAAATGCATTACAATGTACAGTTGTAAATAGCAATAAATAAATATTAAAAAAAAAGTATTTGTTCTATCTGTATAAATGCTTAAGGATTTTAAAATTGTATCGACCATTATAAATATTAAACTATGGGTTAATGGCTCAGTTTGAACTACATGATTCATAACTTTTTGCAATTTCCATCGTAATATTATGATGTTGCTAAATGCTTTTTCAGAAACTTATTCCCTTAATTGTAATAAACATTATGAGAGAAAGGAGGGGGGTGAACACATTTAGTAGCATGTCTTTTGAGAGAGATGATCAGAGAATCACAAGAAATAACACAAAAAGGTAATAAAAATAAAATATAAAATTTACTTTTTTGATGTCTTATATCTGTCTCATTCTTATTGGATTTATTAAAATAGGGAAGACCATAGCGATAATTTTCCCAACGACCAAAATGATAAATATTACGGAATAATTGGTTCCCGAATTTACTTAGACGAATACTGTGGGAGGACTAGGACATACGAAATTGTTCTCTAGGATTTATCAGCTTTGAATGGTACTTAAGTTGCGAAATATTTTGAACCTAATGCGTTCGAATATATGAGGTGTGAAATGCATATGGTAGAAATGAAATCCAAGTAATCATCGAAGGCACTAACTAATTTTAGAAGGAACTGCAGACGTTTCTGAGAAAATTATCAAATAATTTGTAATATGAAACTCAAACAACGAAAAAAAAAAATAGAAATAATTTTACCGGGTAGTATATGTATAGTTGTTTGACTTTACCTTTTATTGAAAGATTAATTTAAATGAAAGATACGAAAGAGCGAACTATGTCTTAGGCGAAAGACGCCTAGAGACACTGGTGGTTAATTGAGGTGCCGTAAAATCGGATCCGGAGGACATGTGGAATAAATTAAATTTGAGTCAATTATATATTAATTTCACGGGTCCCATCATTCGAATAATGCGTCCCTGGAGTCACCTGCCGCCTGGCAATAAGGTGTACAGTTAGAGAGAGCCTGCAAAAAGGGCAATTACTCTCCAGTCTCATCTCCTCTTCTTTTCTCTGCCCATCTCTGGTCTTCATCGCTAGCAATCACCACTCGCAAAAATATAAACTGCAATTAAACATCGATTCTCACAGTGCCATTCCCTTTAGCTATTGATGGGATATTAGCTGATTACTTGCTGTCACTTCTAAACGAACGCGGTAGCAATCATGCAAATAGAAAGTATTGGTAATATGATCTGAGTTATCATTGAGGATGAGCTGTAGTTGCATTCCAACTTAAATAGCGAAGATAAAATTATAAAATGAAAAAGAAAAAAGGAATGCTATCTATGTTACCTTCTGTTTGTATATATTTTAAGAGAGATTTTTTTTCACTCATTTATTTATTTTTATTCTTATTTTATTATATTTTATTTTAGTATGAATGTGATCATTCATCACTATTACCTTTTGCCCACAACTGTGTGGCAGATTGTAATATCTATCAATAAATAAAAAGTATTTAAAAAATATATAAAATTGACTAAGAAGTAACTCCATCCGTATTTTGTTAACTATACATCTCTTTAAACATGTTGGAGGGGTATTGGTGAAGTTGTTAACAAATGGAACTTATGGTATAGTAGATGGGTGCCTTTCATAAGGATGGAAAGACAAGACTCTTCTGTAAATACATTAATGCTTTCTTTATTATACATAGGCATTATAGATCAGTCTTTTGTAATGGATTGGAAGTTTAGACTTTTTGTCTAGTAACTGCTGTAATAGTCGAAATCGACGTGCAGTTTCCTGTTTTTTCAGTCTGGTGTGAGGATTCCAAGTCGTTTGTGCTTCCACCGTCCTTGCTTGCACCGTCCAAGGTAGCGGATTTGCTCTACAGGGTTAAGAGCAACATTATAAAGGATACTGTAGGGTAGTCAATAGGTTTATGACGAAAGATAAAGGTGATTTGGTGGGATATATTTTGATCCTCCAATTACGACACCATTCCTCGAGGGTTGCGATATGGGATTAGTGAGTTTGGGATGCAATTAAAAAGCTATTTGAAAGGAGTTGAAATGTGAATGTGAATATTAACAAAGATATTATAATGAATAATATTACAGTAAAAGGATTTTGATGTCAAAAGCACTAGTTTATAAAATCTAAATTATGCAATTAAAAATACTTTAACAATACTGTAAGCACAATTAGTGCATTTAAAATTACATTATGCACAAAGATTTTTACACATAGTTCGTTCTATAATACATAAACAATAAAGTTTAACTATTTTCAACATTTCAAACAAGAAAAGTTTCATAATTGTGTTCAATACATAGTTGAACGATCTATTCCTTTCTCCTTGTTGCTTGGAGACAAGAGACGCTGAGTGAATCGTTTTTAGTTAAGAGAATCCAGTGATTAAGTTTAGTTTTGTTTATTTCTTTAACTAAAAAAAAAGTTCTAACTCAAATGATTGTAGCGGAAAATAGAATGGTGAATATGATACCTGATGCACTTTACTAAAATAATTACTGATTAAAATCTAATTTTCATGTTTTAGGGTACAAAAAAAAAAAAAACCTATAGTAGAATACGATATTTTGGTCATGACTAAAATAAAAATGTTTACAATTTTTAAAAACGTTTAATTACTTTTCAATAAGTTCAGATATGATCAAGTCATACTTACGCCAATTTGACTTATACCTGCGTTAGTATTGCTACTTGGAATTCAGCAACTACTAGTTCGAACTAACTATATTTGGTAATAGATGTATCTACTAAACATTCTCCACAAATAAATATCCAACTGTATCTCAAATTGATTCATGCCAAACACAGTACTTTCCATTACCCAACGGATATATTCCTCTTACTTAGCGCGCCAGTGGGCTCGTGCGAGGAATATAAAACAGATAAGTGATATAATTTTCAATTCTGTGACACAGTGACTGCATTGATGTTGAAGTATTTCATCACTCGAATTTGAATCACAAATTTCAGGTCTTGCCAGAGACGTACGTAAGAGCATGTAGGAGCTAGCAAAAATAGTAAATGTAGATCAAACTCTACTCGTAACATGTCGTTTAATTAATTTTAAAAAAACAGAAAGTGATTCAAATTTCTAGAATATTAAAAAAAAATTGAGTTGTGAAGTAAAACTGCTCTTCTTTTACAAAGATAAAATTAAAACAAAAAAAATGTTGCTAAAAAGTACTATATATTACGGAAGTATCTATCCCTTTAGATGGACGGATTGAAAAGGGTAAAGAATGAAATTTATGAAAATGCATCCCTTTCCTTTAGGAAAAATTCCGGGAGACCTTCGGGACGACAGAGAGAGTTCACCGTGAGAGGCCTCTGCGGATCAATATAAAATAAAACACCGAGCTTCTTTGAAGACCTAGGTGTTAATATTGGGGATATAGCGATCTTGGGGGAAAATATCATTTTGGACTCTCCGGGTATCATACATCATCATCTGCATAGGAATTAACTCCGATAATATTCATTTGTGTGTTGTTTTTTTTTTCTTAGCTTTTTTTACCTATTTATTTGTTTGTTTTTTTAGTGAACTGTTCTACTGCTGTGCTTGTTTTATTTCTACTTTGTTTTGTTAATTTTTTTAATTGATCAAACTGATCACTGAAGAGGAGAGGTATGAAGGAATGAAATAGGGGGAATAATGTATTGAATGAATTCGTAAATTGTTATTTGGCTTTGTGCGAGGAGGAAAACAAATATATAAATATAGTAAAAACATTTTTTTTGTTGAAAAAAGAAACTGTTTGAAGTGTTTAGTTTTTGATAATTATTGTTTGAAAAATGGAAAATGTTAATGGTATATATGGTATGGTAAAGGATATATGTCCAGTTATGTATTGATGGGTATGTTGTGTGTTATAGCAAACTAATTTACATTATTTGGGCAGCACGGCCAATAAAGCATTTCCCTCTCTATTTCTCACTCTCTCTCATATTATTATTATTTATCTATCCTCTTAGGAGCGATGAATTTGGACGAATGAAGTATTAAAATAAAGAGAATTTCATGGAAATGTGACGAATCCCAATTTCAATTTTTAAATTCTTACTGGAACTTATAGAATTTTTTTTTAATGTGAGAAATTTCAAAACCAGAGGTAAGTTGGCAGATTAAGACGGTTCACACTAGGTTTTTAAAGATTTCGATGCTTTGTTACGAAAGTCCGAAAATGAACCGTTCTTGAAGGAGCGTACAAACCTCATTCTAAGCTTCCACAGCTCAATGGATGACGTGGTATACTTATTAACACTTTATATAAAAAATTAAAAAAAACAATAAAAAAAAATGAATAAAAAGAAAAAAAATAATAATAAATAAGTTGCAAATGTGAATGAAAGAAAGTGTTTTATAAAAGGTTTAAATCTAGGAAAAAAATATTTAGAAAAGGCAATTAGCCTGCATTTTTAAGATTTGAAAAAGGAAATGACATCAATATGAAGGTATCCTTGAGAATGGCCTGAGGGTCGAAACGTTGGAAAAGTTGTAAAGAATAATGTTGAGAAAGAAAAAGGGATCAAATTTGTTTTAAATTAAGAATAAACTAAACCACTCTCAAACAAGAATGTATAAAATAATTAATCTAATTATGAAATATTGTTTCGTTGGTCCCATAAAAATTAATACTAGTCAAACAAAAAGCTGCCTAATGCCCTTTTTATCCTGTTACTTTGTATTGAGTCGTTAGTGTTCGAAGTATACTGAAATGAAATATGAATTGAGTTTCCATTTCAGCGCCAAATATAGGGTCTTATTTCCTTGATGCTTGGCATTACCTATTGAATGAAATGTTATTACCTTCATTAAGCAACTCACTACGGTATCATAACCAATAACTATTGTGAAAATTAAATTTTAAAATTTTACCCATTATCAAATTTAGTCGAATATTTTACCCATATAAGCTACCAATATAGTTTATAAAGTGTAAACCATATTTTACACAAATTAAACCACGGGCGTTTTCCAATTTCAGACGCTCTTTAAATATCTCAAATCTCCTCGTTCCGTTTTAAAAAAATATTTCAAAAGGACTGTCACTCATTGGGGGTCTTATTGGGGCGGGTCCGCTTGGGTTGATGGAATTTACTATAATTCATCCGTTTATGTAAGTGGCGAATTAACGAATGGGTTAGCCGATTTCTAATTGTGCCTTTATATGGTTGAAATTATTCTTATAAGTTCTCACCGAAAATTCATAGTGAGCCCAAAATATTCTTTGATGTACGGTCTAGCTATGAGGTCTCAGCGGATCCAATTCAGGGTTAATATTAGTCTACGCTTAGCTGAATCTTAACCGTAAAACTGAAGTGATATAATTACTTATTTTTTAAACTGTTATTTAAAGACGGTCACTATACAGTATGCATCTTTCAAGCATGAATAGCTTTTAAATAATATTATATTGTTTCAACGAATGAGCATGATACTTCCTATATTTCGAATGAGCTAAGGAGGAGGAAATATACCTAATGTTCTCGCAGGGATAAACTAGTATATGTTTATTACTGATTTGTTCCATTGAAATAACGTATTGAATCAATGTTATGTCTATGAAACTACTGAATGATTGCGAGTCTAGCAGTTTTCAAGTCTCCGAAGACCTGTATTTGTTAACTGTCAAATACACAAAGACTATAGGCTATTTTTAATATCTTATTTTATGAATTATTATAATTAACAAATACTATTTTATTATTTCTAGTACACCCGACATGAAATCGTGCGGGTAGGTATATATTGTTTAGTGTTTTTAAGAGGAAGTACATGCATTTAGGGTGTCCGACACTGTCATGCACTTCCGGTTAAAGAATATTTGACAAATGCCAAGTCGGATAATGTAAAACCATCTTGTATTTGGAAAAAAAGCGATTAAAAAAATATCAAAAACAAACACCCATTACCTTAATTCTTCTATTTTAGGATGTAAACAAAAAGCTTATTTATTTTATATTTTGGGTTCTTGTTCAGCAATAGCATGTCACATGTTGCGGAAATGCAAATAGCGGACATTTTTTTCATTTACAGCCGTCATAAAGAAATAACTGCCTACAGCGGATGCCATTCAGTTATTGCATTATTTAATGCAGTTATTAAAAATAAAAATTCGAAAGGTATAATAAAACAAGGACCAGTAAAATATACTGAGAGCATTGGGACCACCCAGCCGGGATATAAAGCGGCTGGAGTAATCTACTGTCTTCAGCGACACGGCTACCGGCCTACACCTTCCAGCTAATGCTCCACTCCAGCGTATAAAAATGTCCATTCTCTTATAAATATGACAATAAATAGAAGTTATAGCGGATTTTTCGAACCTTATTAGTGCCAGTTCCAGGGTCACATATTTCTACAGCTCTGTCATCTAACAGCGGCCAATAATTAAATATATCTCTACAAATATAGAAATTTATCTCGCCCGTCTTGGGGTTATCTCAATGCGGTAGGAGGAATTTGTCCTATAAAAGAGGCTGTTATTTAGTGAAAGTACCTAAGCCCTAACACAGAAATTTATGTTAAGAAGCCTATGAGAGGTTTTAATATGATATATACTGGCTCCCCCGTCTCGAAATGCTAAACCATTTAGCTCAACTAATCCTATAATATGGAGGTAGAATATAAATCGTAGAATACAACGAGCAAAATGGCTTTAATAGAGCTTTGTCAACACCGGCCACTGCTTCTTCCCCCATAATTTAGGGACTATTTGATCTTGTGGACAGGGGTGGAGCTTATTAATCCCAAGTTTTTTTAAAAATATTTTGACCGGTGCGTCGAGTATAAGCTGCTTTCAGAAGGGTTTCAAAATTGAATATAAGATTTTTGAAAGATTAACGAGCCGATGTGTGTTTCGAAGCTCAGATTCATCGAAACATTCCATAAATATGAGTAAGTTAAGTTAACTTATTTTCAGAAATGCATAATTAAATTGTAAGTTATCAACAAAAAATTTAACAATGATTTTCTGGGAGGAATTAGCTCCATTTCTTATACTCACGAAAAATATCTTCTGCATCGACGAATCGTGGTATATCTCCACTGTCGAGGTATTCTTTATTTATTTCTGTCCAATATTCAAGTAAATATTTCTTTTTCTTTTCCTTTGGTGGATTGAACGCCAAAAAGAATAATAAATTGAAAATCATCGATACAAATTAATAATTGGCAATATACAACGAGGTAAGCATGTTATTTACATTTGTCACATTAAAAAAAATACTGTATATTTAACATTATCAAACAGACAAAGACTACCCCTTCAATTCAGAAGACAATTAGTTATCCGGATATATGTATTGTGTTACGTATACATATAAAAATTTAAGATTCGATTCTGTGGGCACTGCAAGAATTTTATACAAACATTATTCAGTTTGGGTATATATCTAATTTTTTTCTGACTAATATCAGCTGTATATTAATTCAATTTTTTATATATATATATTAATAGATTTTCCTTATTCTTTTTACATTATTTTAAGGAGTATTCATTTTATCTGTCATCCTGGCATTATTAAATAATAAAATAAACTACAATAAAATAGGCACGTAAAATAATGAATGTCATCTACAGCAACTTGTAGGATCATGGCTAGTTAGAGTATTCATGATACCAACTGTTTCTAACCTCACCTGTTATCATATAAGTGCTTTCTCCAATTTTTTGTTCATAATCGCATACATTTATTTTAACCTGAACGTGAGTGTAAGAATCCTGTAGCTCCAGCATTCCAGAAATCTTGTTAGGTTTAATTTAATAAAAAATATGGAAGTTGGTTTAATTTAATTCCATTTACGCTTCTAAGGTGGTCCAAGCACTCTTTCATTCTGAAGTAGTAAATGTTTATGGAGTCCAATCCACTGTAGATTCTACCTATGCAGTATTATCACAGGTTATTTAGCATCCAAAATATATAAATTTATTTACTTATTCGAACACTTTTACGATTTCTTTCCTGAGCGTTTCTTCAAAAACTATATTTTTTTCTTTTAGTAAAAACTTTTTTTAACGCTAATTAAGAATGGGTTTGTATGATCACTATACTCATATCTACGTTTCATGGTTGACATAATTTTGAATTATCAGGACTTTAAATAAGGTTTCTCGAGTACCGTTGCGGTTATTCCATTCGTGCACATGAGCACGTGATTCACACTGCTCTTTAAAATAAAAAATAAAATTATTTTACAGTAAAAAGAAAAAAAATACTTGAGATTGAGAAAATCAATAGAAACGAAACGTTTTCATTTTGCAACAAACCCTACTTGATCATTGCAGCCTTGGTCTTTTCTAAATCGGAAGACGAAGGAGGAGATTAGTTTATTGGTAGTACATTTTTTTTTGTTCTCTGGTTTCTTGTTTGTGTGCTTACTATATTATTATACTCATGGTTGTATTAGTTTTACAGCATTGATTGCCCCTATGGTGCATGGGGTTGATGTCATCATGAAAACGGGTTGAGAGTAGCCTGTTTTTCTGCATTGGCAATGTATTTGAAGAGGGACTGAGGTAATTTGGTCATTTTGAAAGGGGTAGTATTTTGTGTCCACCCGTTCGTGATGGGACTCACCAGGTTTGCTGATTCAAATAATTTAGTTACTTGTACTCAGTTGTTTCTGAGTCTGTCTGTGTGTGTCTGCCACCTTTGTGGCCGTCCTGTCGGTGTCAGTGTCCTAAATAATGGGTTCGTACAACACTGAAGGCTGTCAAAATATTTCATATGTCTCCTCAATGTAAATTCTGTCAGAGTAGGTAGTTCGAATGTTGTATTTAAATTGTTGAAAAATTGATCCTGTTATATAATATTATTAGAAATTAAAAAATGAAAGTGTCAGTATCAGAACTTAAAAAACGTATACTTCCAGCTTTTCCAAGAAATAAGAGCAGACCGACTTCTCCTCCTAAAATAGTTTACTTAACTAAATGTAATAAGAATGATTTCAAGAGAGAATTCAACCACTTTCACAATTATAATTTTATTTATGTGAACCACCGTTCCTTAACCCAGGAACAGCCAATAGCTGAGCCAAGTATCACTTACGAGTCAAGAATATTTGGTAGATCACAAGCTGTAGGGCATCGATTTCTCTTTATTGTATCCGTGATCAGTTATGTAAATTTAATTTACGTACGAGCTGACGATATAGTCGAAGGGGATAGGACATTACAATAAAAGGTAACGCATTAGATATCGATGTTTATCATAGATTACATTGTTCCTGAGCCTGGGGTGGGTGGAACAATCAAAATACATCAGGCTGATTGGCCGACACCTTATGACAAGCAATCAGTAAACAGTAGGTATCGCCGGATCTACTTCATTACCAGACGTCAGTCCCAGATCTCTGCCAGTTTTACCATGCTAATGATCCTCGCACATCGACTCCTGATAATCTAACGCCAGTTCCAACTGTAACAGATGATGGAGCTACCTCATAAGTCATGTCTACCGATCAGTGTAAGTCGCCTAATAGTAATTTAAAGAAAACAGGGGGTGTGAAGAGGTTCAAATCTGATCATTACATTTGTGATGCGAAAAGTATGAACTGGGTTCAAAGTTCTGTGCCTTCAAGGTCCTACCTTAATGTTGTAGAATGATCCGTAAATACACAGAATATCACTTTTGAGTTAAATTTAAGATCCAATGTTCCGTTTCAATCAACTACACTACTAAATCTATGCACTATGCTACTAACTCTAAAGACGAGGTTTCGAATCCGCGGCTGTGGCTGATAATTATTTTCCATTTCACAATAGTGAGTCAGCCCTGTGGGTTCTGGGGCTCTTCGCGATCCATCCAGTCTCATTAAGTGGATAGTACCTTAATTGGGTAAAATGGTGGTCCAACGTGATTCTGACCAAACGACCTTCTTGTACAACCATTGATCTAGTACCAGTTCCTTACAAAGTACTGCACCCCTGACTCTTAATGGGTTGTAGCGGTTGAGATTTAATTTAAAGTATTATATTAGCATTGTAACCTTCCTCCCAGTAATAAGAGTTTGTTCGGTCTGCCCATAGTATGTAAAGCTATTGTTCTCAGTTAGTTTTAATCTGGGAAACTTCATTGGTCAAATAAAATTTGAATTTTTATTTGCATATTAATTTCGTAATTTATTTATGTATATTAATATACTGATTTTTTGCCTCCTTCAATTCTGTTGTGTATTCATATAACCATCTCTTCATCGGTTGATACCTGTACGGCTGCCATTTCAGAACCTCTTCCCCAAGGATTCTGGAATGACCTTTCACCCATTGGAATACTACTCTTTGCTCCTGAACGTGATGGTTAGCTGTACACGGCTGATCTCTGTGAGGTAGCTGCCTGTGGATTGTGATTTGACCTTCAGCAAGTTTGTGGAACACCATAAATTCTGAACTCTTAACCAGAAATAGGTTCTGTCAATATATGGTTAAATTTTGTATTCCTATTTTATAATTACAGAACCCTCTCAGTAATATTTATTCTTCCTAATAAATACATTTTGTTATGTTTTTTCCTTAAACATATGAACCTCAAGCCTTATGTGATGATTTAAAGTTGGTCAATTTAAAAATGTTGCTTGATACAAACAGTATTATTTTTTTCACACACTGATCTGTAGGTTAAGACAAACCCGTGGCTTGTTGCGAGATTTCGAGGGCAGGCAGGTAGGTTTAAATTCCCTTATAATTTTGCTATAATGGTTTCTAGAAAGATTTTAACTCCGTAGTCACACATCAACCAACACTCTTTATAAGTAAAAGTTGAAGAATATTATAGGAAAGGTTCCCATATAGGATGGAAGAATTTACTGATTTCCAGTTTTACAATGTAGGATACAATTCAGGAAATTTTACAATGTAGGTCTTTAAAAATATGTATTTATTATTCAAAGACTGTTCTATTCGCTACTAATAAAGCTTTTAAAGGAAAGATAAGCTCGTATGAGATATATTTGAACATGATTATTAGGCCCGAATTTTTAGATTTGGAGGACGTAATGGGTTGAGAAGAATTCCCTTCTAGCGCTTAAAAAAAAGTTAAACTATTCATTATTTGTGTAGTAATGATTTTAAATTACATTAAATATTTCAACCGTGTCAAGTTATTGTAATATTTAAAAATTTAATTTAAAATATGTATAAATTTATTTTAGTAGTAGACAATTAAATTTCATGAAATACTGATTATTTATGTTACCTAATATATAATAAACCTTATTATGTTAACTTATTCTGTATCTCGAATTGAAAAAAGAAATTAAGAAAAATTTACAAAATAATAACACCATTATGTGTATAGGATTTATTAAATAATTACCACCATTACATTTTTTCTACTACTAATAATAATATAATTAATTGTGGATTAAATTTATAGTTGTGAACATTTATTAAACGTATTAAGTGGATAAGGGGAAGGGGGGAGGGGGGAAGGAAGGTGCAATAAGCAAAAAGTAGAAACACAAATAAACAAAAAAATATTTATTCGTACCGACGTTTCGAGTTGAGTTTTAACTGAGTTCAGGTCTTCATCTGGGAGCTTTTGGCAGAGATTCTGGCTAAACTGTAACAAAAACGAAAAACCATCTTTTCTACCTATCAATCTACGGTCAACCATCTACACCTCATTATTAAACATATTGGCTTATAATATTCAGACAAGTGATATTTATAAATCAAAATTATTTAGCCACTAGCTCTTCATCAATTGAATATTGGGCAGTGACTTTTAACAATATTCCTACAACCTGCCGTTGGCTTAGCCAGTTCCTAAACATATATTTATCCAGATTATAATTATATATTAAAAGCTTTTAAAGTAAAACTCAGATTTTTAATACTTGTAACCGGTTATTTCCAGGTAAATATTATTGGGAAAAAGAATCTTTCGAATATTACACCTACACTCACTACCTCATTTAACTTAAACCTTATTATATGTTAAGGGCAGATTCGTAAGTGTAGTCTTGACCCGCATATTTATGAGTGGTGCACATTTTGAAGATGATCTAATAGAAAAAGCGGTTTCCAGACCCGCTAGACAAGAAGGTTTCGGTTAACGCATAAAAAAGTAATAGCTGAGGGTGAAACGTACAGAAAAACTAGGAGCCGTTTATAGGACTAGCTCTTGAATGTCGTTACCTAGAACTAGTTTCGAGTAATTGTTATCTATATTATTAAGTTTTTCAAGGCTTCCATATTCTCTGGGGTCCGAAATACGATTGGGGTCCAGTCCCAGAGGTGTTTTGCCTTCAATTAATGTAAAAGGTCTCACTCAAAAGATTTGTTTAAAAGTTATGTATAATAAAAATAAGTTATTTATGTATACCTCTAAAGTGTTAAGAATTTTGATTTAACTTTCCCTGGGTCATAATAAATGTGTACACGTTGCCTATCATCTCATGGTGTTGATTTTTTGAAGTGACTTTATTCTCCAGTGTACCACATTCTTGAATATCCGTGAAAATGGGGCACATTTTCATAGATCCTGATAGTATATTGGATTATAAGGCTTACCGAGACTTTAGAACTAAGCCGAAGAGAACGTCTTTAATCTGACCGATCCTGAAGGCGTAAATCACCAAAAACTGAGAATATTTTTTTTTCTGAATTGAAGAAGAAGATTGAAAAAAAAATAAAGCAAAACTTTAATAAAATAAATAAGTGAATAATTTTATTATTTGCTTAGAATGCTATTTTGTGTTTTATGGTGAATACTTGCACTAATTGAAATATCTGGACATATTCTCTTAATTTTCTTTATTTACTTGTTCCGCCTCTGTTCACGTTTACAGAAAGATGTTTATCAAAGAAACGGGGTAAGATGTTTAAATTGTGTAGAAAATATAACTATAAGCAAAAGAAAAAAAAATGAAAAATAGAAAAAAAAAAGTCTAAATATGTTAATGTATATCAATATGTGCGTTTAAATAAAAAATTTTGATTTTTAGATGTGAGAGAGTGTGTAATTTTGAAGATTCTGAATAAACACCATAGAAAAAGTTATAAATAATGGACATATAAGGAAGAGATATGCTCAAATATTTTATATTTAACTATAAAAGCCCTTCTTAGATAATATGTATAAAAGAGAAAAAAATTGCATCCTATTATATTGTTGACACTTTCTATTTATACAATATGAAATATAAATTAATATAAGTCATAATAATAATTTAGAGTATTAAAAATCTTGATATGAAACAATAATAGAAACTGCGGCAAAATAAACATTTGAGAAATAATTTACATGTACATGTTTTTAAAAAATATGTCAATATGATCAAGTATATCAATGTTATTAATCAACATTTTCTTTATTTACAATTCATTATTATGTATATTTTCCAGTTTGTTAGTTTATTATTTATTTGTTACTTTAAGTTTCTCTAAATTATGTTTTTTATCGCTTTTCTGTGTAATAGAAACGTCGGCACGAATAAATAATTTTTTGTTTTTTTAGTTGACCGCATTCCCGACCATCTTCTCCATTGATATACTTAATCATAGTCAGCAGGACTTAATCATAGTCAGCAGGACTTAATCATAGGAGTGAAATAAGCAAAAAAACACAAATAAACAATAAATTACTTATTCGTGCCGACGTTTCGACCTGAGTTTCAGGTCTTCGTCAAGGCTATAACACAAAAAGAGATAACAACCATCATTCTGAGAAACATAAAATAAAAAAGAAATAATAAACTAACAAATTTAGAAATATACATAACAATGAATTGAAAATAAAAAATAGTTGATTAATAACAATTGAATTATACTGTAGTAGATTGATTACAATGAAAGATGAAGTATAATATTGTATAGGTAAGAAGATATGTATGTATATGATAAGATATGTAAGTAGTATCTAAAAAAACTGAAAAAACAATTTGTTCAACATATTGAACATCAACATATATATTTCATTTTTTGAAAATATTATTCAATATGTTGATTCTAATTGATTTTCAGTTTTTTAGACACTACTTCCATATCTTATACATATCTTCTAACCAATAAATTATTATAATTCATCTTTCTTTGTTATCAATCTGCTACTGTCGAATTCCATAGTTATTAATCAATTCTTTTTTATTTATAATTTACTGTTATGTATATTTCCAAATTTGTTAATTTATTATTTGTTTTTAATTTTCTGTTTCTCTTAATGATGGTTGTTTTTGTTTTATAGCCCTGATGAAGCTCTGGAACTTCGATCGAGGCCAAAACGTCGATATGAATATATCATTTTTTGTTTATTTGTGTTTTTTTGCTAACCCCCTTCCCCGACCATCTATGTGTATTTGTGTAATGAATTTATCTTTTATGGGAAATGTCATGAAAAGAACCTTTGTTGTTCCGAAATCCCACTGATTAAACGATAAGAATTTAGGTTTTTTTTATTTATTTATTTTTTAATTTGTTTTAATTTTTTTTTAAATGTATTTTAGATAATTAAAACAATAAGATACATCAATTATTTGTTTTGTTTTTTTCCCGGACGTTCTCAAAAATAAATCCGTTCTCTACTACTAACAGTCTTGGTACGCGATTTTACAAACAGTTTTTATTGATGGGTTCTTTGACATTTTCTTTTGTCCAAGTAGGTAAAGGCACTATAAGAAAATAACAAAATGAACAAAACAACAGACCAGAAAACTTTAAAACTGATGGGAAAGGATAAAAAAGGTATAAATAAGGCACGGCCTTGCCTGAGGAACATTATGCAAATAGGAGGCCGGATAAGGGATGAGGGCACAAGTCAGGTAGCGGCAAAGGTCCGGGACAGTTCCTTCCTCATAATCTACATAATTTCCATGATCACAGGTTGGATCGCCCAAGGACGTGGATCGGCGTCCAAATCCTCTCAGCTACGCAAGGTGCGAAAGGTGCAGGTTGCCCGCTCAGACCTCTGCAAGGCCTTCGCCCATTATACTACGGTCGATGCACGCGAGTCTCCCTCATATAATTTCATTCAAATTTTCTCTCTATTTTTATATGATCCTACAATTTATATCTGGAAGCGTGAAAAAAAAATTATATATACCATATAAGTATTCAGAAACATAACTGTGACTGTCAGGGAAAGGTTGTGGTATCTGTTGGCGGATCGTAGCGAATGAAACTGACTATTAAGTCTTGAGCGAAAGCTAAGATAGCGCGATCAGATGCATACTTGAGATAGTTTGTTCAAATATCCCCTGGTGTTTATAAGATCTTATGTTTGGTCCCGTTCCACTAAATTTTCTCTGTTAACTTTCAATTTGTTATTAAAACTCATATTTATATGATATAAATATGAGTTTTAATAACAAATGTGACATTTTATCCTCCTTACAATAACGGTCTAACATTGTTTAGTAACTTATTTATTTATTCTTGATGAAGATCTGAATCGGGTTTTAATAAATAATAGTACTTTTCTGAGCTCTGTACTAATGATTTTATTTATTACTACCATACAGATAATTATATAAGATTAACCTCCAATTTATGAAATTTATATTTAACCCAATGCTGTTGTTATCTACCTCATTCATCTTGTTGACATTTTACAAATTGAAAAGTCATTTTGTTTTCATCTATAATCTGAAGCTTCGCAACACAACATGAAAATTAGACTACCAACATTTTTTTTTTATTCCACAGTTTTACATTCAATTAAAAAAAACCTCTGGAGAAAATTCACACTCATAAATCAATTGCCACTTGCAATACGTGAATGAAGGATATGAATCCGAACCTCTAATTCCAGAGAAAGCTCTAACATTTTAACCATTCCTATAAATAAAATTTAAATCTGGTAGTTGAGATATAGATATTTTAGTAACAACCGGCTTGCATTCACTACGTCCGTTGTAAAAAATACGAGTTTCAATTAGAAATAGCTACTGTGTTATAATTATTATAAACAGTAAAAGACCGATGAAAATTTTTTTTTTTAATAATTACTTTATTTATTAATAATATTACAATCTGCTACAAACTTGGGCAATGAGTAATAGTGGTAATTGTACATTTTTAGACAAAAAATAAATAAAAAAATAAAATAAGTAAATAAATAAAAATATATAAATATCAAATAAATAAATAAAATAAATGTATATAAAGAGAAAAATAAATAAATAATATTAACATAATTAAACTAAGTATAATAAATTATATACAATATTTACAATCTCGACCTAAGGATCACGTAGCCAATCTATTCCCTACGCATGAGGGGTAGAACAGGACCCTTTGAAATCCCAACGCAGCCCTCTCACCGCGTCATGGCGGTAATGAGCTAATGGAGACTAAGTAAGAGCGCTAAAGCCACTCTACATGAGCAGAGCATCTGGCCATTGCTAGAACTCCAATTGTCGATTTTATTTTACAAAAGGTCTCTTGACTACTGCCGTTTCAATCGTCAAGGTGGATTTTATGGATGGGTGGAACTGGATAAGGATTGAACCAAAGGATTAGGATGATTAGAAACGTTAATATGGAATTTTGAGAATTTCGGTTGTTGAGGTCAAGGAAAAACGGGATTTGAAGGTCTTGGTGTAGTGTTCTTTTGGAAACGTAATAGGGTGCATTGACTATGATTTTAGATTGGAAGGATTGGATACGTTAAATGTTCGAAGGTTTAGCTGTTCCCAAAAATTGTCCGTAGGTCCAGATAGGTCTGAGGATAATCTTATAAATTAGCAGTTGATGAATCATTAGATCACTCTTCAATCAAGTGACAGAATCAGAATACTGAGATTCTCCTGCTCTCAAGTCCAGAGCGTCTGCGGCTAGCGCCCACGCTCAGCCTCCACTGGCATTCAATACCAGTGACGCGGTTGAGATGGACCGGTATCTACCAGTGTTCGGCTTTTTATTTCACTAGCGGAGGGACAGGCTAGGGTTTGGAGTTCCACAGGCTGAATGAAATTGTTGTACATTGAATGTGTTTATGATGTTATTTTACTTTATTTATCTCAAGATATAATTTTCTTTTGTACCATATATTAATTAGTTATTGTATAATTTATTTATATATTTGTGAATATGAAATGAATGTATTCTATCTCTTTCACCAATCTCCGAAATTATATTACTGAAAGTAATAAATACTTCTTAATAAAAAAATTCTTATGTTTTTTATAGAATTCTATCAACTATTTTACTTTGTTGTTACTGATAGCTAAAAAAATGTGATACTTTGTCTTTATCGTTATGACATTTCCCATCAATTTTACTAACTTGAACTAACTTTTTTTGCTACGTATAGCAATTAGAATTATTATTTAAATTTTGTTTGCGCCAAAAAAAATTAAACTACCTTTTAGAATAATACAATTTGAGATATGAAAATTTAGTTGAGGTGACCAGTATACATTTATCACAACATTCCACATGATCATTTGAAGGATAATTGAATTCGCCACAAAAATACAAAGATATACAAGGACCAATTGCGGTGAAGATCCATAAAATAATTATTTAGTATAGTGGAGTGGACACACCAGATATTTATTGTTGTTTTTAACTGATATAATAAATCATTGTGTAATAATTTCCAGAATGTATATCATTGCGGGTCCTTATCTGACTATCGGATCCCATTTCTTTTTTAATGGAGTGCATTTGAATTGGAAGGAAAGCCAGATAAGAGAGAACCGGAAGCCTCTATCGACAGAGAAACGGACCAATTTTTCATTGGCTGCTTTCGCGGTAGAAGCAGAACGATGTCCGAAGATCGGGAGCCGCGGTAGTAAACATGGCCAGAAGATAGCGAACTTTACGAGGTTTATCTTCATTACTTGGCCTAGGGTTCCCTAATGAGCTGCATCTAGAGCCTTCTCCAACTACCGCTAGGGCTTTTGACTCTCGGTATCTTTTGACTCTTCGACTCTCGATGAGGCGAGGATGCCACTGGACATGTGGAACATCTCAAGGTAACATTTCTTTACTTTGCGTAGCCTCACGTTTTATTATATCATACTTTAGTGAAATCATTTTGTGATCTCTGACGAACTATTGTTTAAAAGAAATCTATGGGCCTTAAGATGATGTAGTAACTGTTCTTTTCGCTCTCCCAATTCAACAGTGTAACATCTCGAAAAATAGTTGTTTTTTTTATATGCATGTAATTTTAGCAATATGGGTAATATCTATACAGTTCATAACTGTAATATCTCGAAATATATTTTTTTTACTAAGATTTTAAGACAAATGTACAATGATTCTGTTGTATACCCATATTGCTAAGATTACATGCATATTTCAAAATAAACATTTTTGAGATGTGTAGCTGAGACAGTCTCCCGAGATACAATATCAAGCTGCTTCAATAATATATTTTTTCTCTTACAGTTTGTTTTTACCAAAATGTGAAACATAGTATATAATAAGTAATATGAAAAATGTATTGTATATTGCATAAGGGTGTATGCCAAATCAATATTGTGATTATTATACATATTATATTTATGAAATAAAAAAATTATATTTAAAAAATATTAAGTTGCGATATATTCAAAAACATTGTTTATCCAGAAACTGTAACAAGGAAAAAAATGACCTTAACTATTAAAGAAACCTATAGTAATATAAAATAGAAGTCTTCGAAATCCATTTAATTTAAATGTCATATTTTAGTTATATTAATATTACATTATGGGTGTTATGATATGATATTGGGCATATTGTCTGCCTTAATACCTGCTACCTATGTAAATAAACAGTAATAATGTATATAAATGTTATTAAGACCGAGAATCGTGTTATTTCAGTATTTCTGAAATATGACTCATCATTATATGAATGTGCAATTTGTATGAATAGATATATATATTGTAAAGTGGAGAGAGTATGGTACAGTTTTTCATATCTTAACCTGATATACGTTGACACTCGTTATACGTTGTAATAACAATTGTTTAATTTAATTTTTAACTATCAGGCTTCATTTTCAACATTCACTTCATTTGAAAGATTGAGCTGAATGTTGAGTTATTGTGAAGTTACAAAAAAAAAAAAAAAATCCCTCACGACCAGGAAAAAGAAGAGATGTGAATCCGACTGTCGAAACTGCAAGGACAATTTTTAATCAAACTCATGAAACCTCTTGCGTTTATCTGGAACCTTTTTCAAGCCCGCCACAAGGTTTCAAACTTTAAAATCGATGTTAAACATGTTACTTATAATATTATAAACACATTAGGATGCAATTACCGAAGCGTTGGTGTTGTTATGTTTTCACAAGAATTTCACTTTTAAAAATTAAACTTAATTTCCATCTTATTTTAATCTCAACTGAGCTTTATATTTATTTAAGAAATGAATTTTTTTTTATCATCTGAATAGCATTTGACATTTTAAACATCTGCGAACAAATTTGATTCTCTATCTGTACGTATTTATGAATACCTCTTTTTTTGGGTATAATCGATCGAAATTTGTAGTCGATTTCGATAAATTTTTCAAGAATTTGTGCGTGTTAGTAGTCTCATCCCATTTTCATCAAATTAAATTTAATACTTTCACTGATGCATGTGCAAACGTATTTTTCGTTTGCACTCCTTCATTAGTAATACGGCTTATTTGATTTCTTTAAATTTAGAATAAAGCTGAGCATTAGTATAAAAAGTAGTTGTCATAAAATACCATCTATTAATTATCTAATAATTTTGTATATAGCTCGCCCAATTTGATATAAAGTTGGAGATTAGTGTTGACAAATTCTAAAATAATTTTATGAAATTCTATCCGCTACTTTGACCATATAATATTTTATTCTCCTCTCAAACGACAAATCATTAACCTTAAAATATAGGTAATCATATACCTTAAAGGGTTCTTCAGAAAAAATATAATTTATATGAAATACAATTAAAAAAATAATAATAATAAATAAATGGAAATACTTCTATAGCAGAATTTTTTGTCTGGTGACATACTTATTATAGCCCAAAATCCACAAAACTTCAATTATTACTACTATTTTGGATTTGATGAATGGGAAAATAAACGAATGGAATATGGTCCAGGTGCGGTCAAATAAACTCAAATAGTATACCCATTTACGTATACTATTTGAGTTTATTTGACCGCACATATTATTCCACCCGTACCATATTCCACTCATCTATACACACGGTCAATCAATAATCTTCCGGGAAAATAAACTATTGAAATGAATAAAATTGGAGCACAAAAAGTAAAAAATTGTAATAAAATTCCAAATTCATGATTGATTATTTTTTTAATTTATCATTATAAATTGGGTGGCTACAACTGCTCTATTAAAAAGAATCTTTTTTTATGAATGGAATATGGTCCGGGTGCGGTAAAAAAAACTCAAATAGTAGATTATTATACTATTTTACAGCATGGCTATATTAGTTCATTATCATGGCACTTTGTTTTTGACTGCCGTCAAAACAGCCCTGACGAAGCCCTGCAACTTGGGGCGAAACGTTGGCTCAATAAAATAGTATAATTATCTACTATTTGATTTTTTTTTTTATACTATTGAGTTTTTTTTTTTTACCGCACCCGGACCATATTCCATTCATCTATACACACGGTCAATCAATAATCTTCCAGTATTCCATTTTTTTTTATTTTGGATGAAGTGAATATTTGAGAAAGCTGGGATAACATTTGCCTCTAAATCAAACTCAATTCAGTAACCGAACTACCATACATTAGCGTCAGAGCTGTTTTCAATTTTTCGAAACCAGTTTCTTAAGTAATCGTATATGGATCAAGTACTTTTGAGAATTTTAGACAGGTCGTCAGAGCACGCGGTAAGGTAATTTTGGATAATACTAGTCATTAATTTGATCTTTCTTCAAAATTTAATGTTTTTTCCCTAGGCATTATGAAAAGAAGGTCAATTTTTTTCCTTCTCAGATGTTTAAGACCTTGCTAAAATGATTTTGCCATATATCACGGCAATTTATAGTTTTTTTTTCCCATGAGATCTTTAATCTGATTTCTGAACCAGTATATAATGTAAGAATTGTTTTATTCAAATAATACACTCCATTAATGTTAACCATTAATAATAAAAATCGTGCAGGGGATACGTAGTGATCGATTACCTGTTGGGTAATTTGAAATTTGCCATAAGGTCAGTCGCCACAGTCCGTTGGTTACTTGACAATAGTAGGCAAAGCAAAATTATTTTTAATATAATGCAGATAAAAAAAAGTGTAGAGTTGTTCTAGTATATTTACCCATTTTGATTTTATATATTTTGTAAATTTGTATTTGATGTTTAAATAAAATAAATTATATCCAATTTTAGTCTCAAAAAAATTTATATTTCTTTAATTTAAGTCCGACGTTTCGTTAATTTAAGTCCAATTCGGCCCTCCTAAAGGAAAAACTTATATAAAATTTTAGAACCACATCAATCTAAAAAAAAAAAATATACAGGCTGTTCATTCCAGGTCATTCATTAATTTCAGTCCACAATTAATTTTGCCAATTCTTCATATTAAATTAAAAATCAAAACTTTTAATTAGAATTAATTTTGTTGTGATAAATTATAATGGTGGAAATTATCTGTTATTTTAATTTAATACGAACTATTGACAAACTAGGGTAATTTTTTGGACTGAATTTATTGACCTGGACAGAGTAGCCTGCATAAGGTTTTTTAAAATTGATATGGTTCTATAATTCTATGTAAGATTGTCCTTGGAAATGGCCGAAACGTCGGACTTAGAAATATAAATTGTTTTGAGACTATAATTGGATAAAATTTATATAGACTCCAGCCCCCATTAATCTAGTCGAATCCTTTCTTAATCCATCAATAAAACAGGGCTGATAATCTTCAGGGGGTTTCTACTAAACCTTGTACCCAATTCTCTGTCTTTGGGTATAGGTAACTTATTTTTGTGTCCAAATCGGGTGTTTTATCTGCTTCCATAGTAGATTCTCGGTCTTATTATTGCAGTATAAACAATGCATTACCTTTGGATTAAAATCTCAGGTGATGGCAACAGCCCGTCTTACTTGTCAAAACGCTGCACTAATTTTTCTTTCTGCCAAATGAGATCCCTAGTTAGATTTTGCATCCAGACTAATGCCGAGGTGTTTGACATATTGGCTTAATTGGAGTTGATTACCAAAGAAAGTCAGGGTTCGAAAGGTATATAATATAATGTGAATAAACTTGTTTGAACTTCAAATTAAATCAGGCTATACATAAATAAATTGAGCTGTGGTCGAATTAAGTTCTCACTTATTACGATAAATAATTTTAGGTAAATGTATATAAGTTCGTGTCGGTTATTTTATCTTTAAAAAATAACTATTAACTGATACTAGACAGTGAAACGAGAAGGGGTGTGACGCTAGATAGGTTCCCATGGTGGAGAGTTGATTGTTGGCCCCAATCACACCCACCGCTCATTACAGCTCTGATTTATATTAGAACAGATAGGTCACATGCTCTAGCCACCGGACACGATCTGTTGAAGGAAAAAAAAAACTTCAAAATTTCGACAAAGCAAATGTGACCTTAGCTTTAATTGTCCACAAGACGGTAAGTGCTACCGCTGTCGTGCAGCACAGCAGTTGTAGCGCAATTATCCCAGGCCATGACCCGGTCAGGTGACTGCTTCATTAATCAAACACCGGCAGAATGTGCTCTCGGGTATGGTGTTCTACCCTCGATTGCCGAGCTAAAAATATATAAATCACTTATTTTCCGACTTAAATGCAGCGTGTAGGCACATTGCCCGTGATTGAGGAGTACTAATTGTGGAAATGTACCGTTCCGTTGGCAGCCTTGAGGAAAAAATAATATGAAAATAAAAAGAAAGCCGAATGGAAAGTAATCCGCAATCTGTTCCGTGTTTCAATAAAAGTTAATTAAAAGCGCACTGTCCACTGTGGGAACAAGGAGGGATAACGCAATGCGGGCTAATGGTCTATGGAACTACTATCCAGCGCTATAACAGGAAAAACAGTAATTGCTTCTTTATAGCAATAGTGTTACCGTGAGTCATATTATTCCAGATAGCATCGATGGTGTAGTGATAAATTACTTACACTTTCTTTATTACATTATAACTTTTGTGACGTCAGTGTAACCTATAAAACATGGACATCTGAAATGAAATAATTTTTAATTTAAATGCATAATTTTTTAGCAAGCAATAGGATTCTAAACTGAAACTTTTCAATAAAATCTTTGATGGATATTCCATCGACAGTTTATTCCGCGACAGTCACGGGCAGAGCGTCAAGTACCAAACGGTATTTCCCGCGACAGTAACTAGCAGAGCATCAAACTGCTTAGTCTACCAACGATATCTAAGACTATGTCTAGATTATTTGCTTTCTCTGTTTTTTAAGATTATTTTAACTGAAGAAGGGAACGTCAAAACCGATCACACAACTATTCGCCCTAGAGTTTAGTGCTTCATTAGTTCTAAAAATTGTTTTAAGTGAATTATATAAAATTGTATTTTTGTTATTCAACATTGATAGTAGTGACTCTGAGTCAATGATAAATGCCAATGATAGTGATAATGATTTAAAATCCATACACATACTAATTACATAACTAATAATATTAGTCAATATTATATTATTTTTATGATATTTTTCAATTTGTTTCTTAAGTTTTTATACTTTATTCTAACTTTTTATTTGTATATTTTTTTCCACATCTCTACAACCCAAAAAAGGTTTTGTACAATACTTTGTAAAGTCGTGTAATATATTGTTTATTATTATTATTTATTTTTTTTCTGCATAATCCTATAATATTCCCAACTACTTTATATAGTTATTTACCCTTTACGACTACAGTTGTTACTACTGCTAGTTATTATTTATAACCTAAACATTTATTATTTTCGCTTCAATTACTTACCATTCTTTACAGTATTATTAATTTATTAGTATATTAGTCTCTTGTCTTTTTGGCTTATGAATTTACATTCATATATATTAAATAAATAAATAAGGGAAAATAGGAGTATTATATACTAATCTGTTGTCAATAGTGTTATGTGTTAATTAATCGTTCGCTGAAGGCGGGGGTTCCAATATTGGTCCGGGAGCCGCTGCCTTAGGCCATTATTTGTAACTTAATAGTTTTAACAAATACATAAAAAGTAGGAGCAGAGAAGCCAAGAACTAACAGAATTGTAGTAATTTAAAATGCTAATTCTCCGACTAGATCTGTAATACTAATGAGCGAACTGTTAATCCCTTAAGCCGTTTATTCACATCCTTCGGTAATCGTATTATGTCGATCGAATAACAAGACTTAATTTCTTTATATTGCTTGTCACAACGAGTTAATTATTCAGCAGTTATGTTCATTTAAGAAATAATCTACTTCTTACTTCTGTTTGGTTTATAAATATTTTAACAAGTAGTTAAATTAGTTTTTTTTTTTAATTAGAGATGTTTAACAGGAATTAATATTATGAGAATAATGTCGTTTTGAACAATTCCATTTTCTCCATACTGCTTTCATTTTGTAATTGTCCGTTAATGGACATTTTTTAATCCACTTAGTTGTAGTATTACAGGAGTGAAAAACAAGTTTTTGTGGCAAGATAATCGAGATTGATTCCGTAAAAGGTATATTATAGTAAAAAATATAAAAAATACTAGACTTAGCAGGATTATCTCGCATTTTCGTTTGCAAGGCAGCTGTCGGCCAACAAAATTTTACTTTAAAAAAGATGAAAAAATTGATCCACACTCATCAAATTCATTCACGATCAACAACAAAGAAACCCAAGTTTGTCGAACTTGTCCAAGAAAATATAGCTCAAGTTCAAAGATCTGACTTTAGGATCGTGTGTCCTCTAGAATTCAAGGAGGTTAATAGTAGGTTGTTTTGGATCTCTTTTGTTTTTGAATCTGTAACAAATCAATGGCTGAAATCTATATCTATTACCTGAAAAATGACTAAGTACTTTAAAACATGGAACAAATATTGTTTTATAATATAACTTACCTGAAGATGTGTCGAAGTATGAAAATTAATTACAGCATTTACGGTGAAGAGTATTGTAAGATTATTGGCTAATAAGGAGGTCGAAATGAAAAATTAAGCTGTGAAAGGAAAAGTTCAGTGAACACATTTTACTTGGTCCCTAAAAAAGAAGAACGTAATTTATTTTTTCCCAAAAAATCCAGACAATAAAGAAAATTGAATTTTCTGGCTTATTTCAAATGTAGGCTAAAGCAAAAGTACACAACGATCTTCTCTAGAAATTAACGGAGTTATTGAAAAGTTGTTTTTAATTAATTGTCGTTCTGAATCTGGAACAAATTAATAAAAATGATTCTTGGTTTCTTTAAAACATATAACAAAATAAAATTACAGTATGGAATCTTGTTTTAAAATATAATTTATCTGGCATTAGTTCAAATCCATATTTTTATAAGGACGCAGATGATATTGAGAAAAATAATATGTCTTATAATTTTATAAATCTTTTACTATATTAATTTGCAATATTATAACTATTTCTCATAGGAAGATTATTTCATAGAAGGATCGCTGTCAGGATACAATGAAGCCAAAAAGAAGCCCATGAGGCAAATGTCTACATTGAGGTTAATAAGATTAGGGGTATTCATGATATTGTGTTAAATGTAAAATGTTTCCCCATGTTTAATGTTATAAGTATAGTATTGTGAGCAGCCCTATTTGAAGTCATGTTAAATGATAAATGCATAAGAGATCCTAGCGGATTTTCTGAGCAACGGGTTTAGTAACCTTTCCTTACAAAACTTCATGTTATTGTTTACTTCTAAGTTTTGATTACAGTAATTTATTACAACATGCCTAAATTAAGTAAAAAGTAGAAGTGTAATACTTTAGCTACTGATTATATTTTTTGTCCAAAACACAAGACAGAAGAAAAAAAAAACAAAAAAAAAAACTATGAGTTAGTAACCTAACATGACAAGAAATAAAACAGTGAAAATCTCAGCTGGTCTGATTCGTGACGTCATTCTCCATTTCACAGACCTAGTAACAGACTCTCAGCCATGTTACATGTTATATCGTTTTAACATGGCAAAAGAAGGAAATATTTCTCCATTTAACACGCTTTAACATGTTAAACTAAAGATAATGAATCCCCCTAATGTCTGTCATTGTGATCTAAACTTAAGCAAATAGCAGTCAGTTATTAGCTCGTGCTTCTCTCTTAATCCTCTGCCTCGTCCTTGGTCTATCAGGTCTGCATTTTTGGCTTCACCTTTCCTGCCAGCTTACCTCCACCATTATAATCCTTTTTCCAAACATTATTAAACTTGAGTTATGATAGCCTTTTCCACTAACTTCTTAAATCAAAACACATTCATTCATCAATGTACAGCAAAACGTTGAGTTTTCATAGTTGATGAACCAAATTACTTGAAATAGCATTTACTACACATTATATTCGATTAATATTACCGACTAAATGAAAAATTCTAACAGATAATTACATATAAATGGGGTACATAAATGGGGTAAATCCTAATTTACCTCATCGTAAACGTGCCAAGATGGGCGTGGTCAACTCCCCTCGTTTCGGCTTCACTTTCTCTGTAAATGAGCGTAGGATTGAAAACTCCTGGTTCTCAGCCAAACATTATTGATTTTATTATGAAAAAATAGTTTGTTTGTTTTTTTTTCAGTGAAATTCATTGTAAATTTTTTAACTATCAATAAAAATAATTGAGTGAAAAATATCCTTAGAGACACATAATCTTACATAACATAATCTTTTATTTTATACAAATACATATATATCCACCATTTTTTCCTTTTTCTACATCACATTATTAAAATTATTTGGTTTTATAAATACTGCATATCAGTGCAGGTCATTTTTTCTTGGGACTTTTCATCCACAATATATTTATCAATATTAATAAAATTCACTAAAAAAATAACAAATATACATAACTGTTCAAATATGTCCAATTTTTATTTTGGCTAACAATTATATTTTGTGTTGTAATTTTTAAACTAATTTGGATATTATACTGTATTGATTTTACTTACAATTAACCCATCTATCTTTTGTAATATTTCTTTGAACAAATCGATATACAGATATGTCCCCAGGCTAATCATTAGTCAGCAAGTATATGTCCAGAAATGTAACACTATTTAGAACTGATCTCAGCTAGGAATATTTCTGTACGATATAGCGAGGTCAGTCGTGCTACGAACCACGCCCTATAAAATATTGAAAATGTAAACAAATTTCAAGCGGAGAGCTGAACCAGAGGCTGATTGGTTGGACATGTTTCGATGAGGAGAGGCACTGACACAGAAGAACGGGTCACGACCGCTGTGCTGCTTGTGCAAGGCCTGCTACGTGGTCCGTTCTGTTCATTACCGCGGCTCCTAATAGCTTATGATCCACCTTACGCTGCGAAATCGAGGACCTCTTGGTTCCCAGGTCTGGTGTAGGAGGGGAGAGGAACTGACTTCAGAATCTTCTGCATTTCGGGAACCGTTATGGAAAGGACCAGTTACTGATGTACTCCTGGAAAAAATAGGTCAGTGTAAACCTAAGTGGAAGTTTAAGCACGTGGTGAAATTAGTTGAAAATACATTACTATTGAATCACAAGGATGATTCATGCGTAGAATTAGTTTTAAATCGTAATATTTAATAAATTACATTAAATGCAGGAAAATGGATCAGTAATGAATAATAGCCATATTTTGACTAATAATTATGAAATATGTTGTAGATTGTAAATATCGGAACCTTGTCTATCTGAATTATCATGGTAACCTTTACGTTACCTCAAACATTTTTCTTATATCTGTTCCTAGATCTATCAACCAAATTAAAAACACTGCAAATAATAATAAAATGTTTCATGATTTGAATGATCTATTTATTATATCAGGGAGCGGGGTAGCTTAAAGGGTAAGGCACTGTGCTATTACTGGGGGTACCCAGACTATAAAATGGGTACCCTTAATTTAGAGAAAATCTAGTGATTGAGCATGATCTTGAACAAATCACCTCCCTGTATAACCGATATTAAAGATACAGTTCTTCCTTGCAAATCACTGAACCCCTGACTCTAAATTTATTGAAGGAGTACATATTTTTATTTATTATTTCAGTAAATAACAAATAATAAAATAATGGAGAGCTCATTCACAAGAATTCCCTAATCGGCTGAGGCGCTATGAAAAATGCAAAATCTGTTTGCTGTAAAAATGCAAAATCTTCCCTAATTTTGATCTGATTTAAGAAAATTTCCATATTTGAAGATTTTATTGGAAATTTAAATGTGTAGGATGAGGCAAATGGATGCCAAGAAAGGATCAGAGAGATGGTTTTAGAGTTATTCCAAAAAATGATATAAAAGTGGACTTGTTTCCATGGATACCTGTTGAGTCTAAAACCATAACCATCATGATTATTATACTTATAAAAGTTAGTTGTATAGTTCAAAAGTTTAATAAATATTTGATTTCGATGATTTTTCATTTATCTTTTTTTTTTTTAAATAAAGTAATTTTAACTAACTACTACAGTAACTAATCAGTCATTAGTTAAAAATAAAATGTGGATGGTGATGAGTTGTTCTGTGAAGCACTATCCGGGAATTGTAAGCTGAGTACCAACTTTTAACATTTTTTGACGTGACAACGTCTTATAAATCATTTTGCGGGATGCCATGTTAGAAAAAGTGTCCCGTAACGGAAGTAGATTGTGGGGGAGGTAATTAGTAGTGTAGTAGTGGGGGTAAGAGGATTATAGATGCTGAGAGTCATGCAGGCAAAAGTGTCCCGTAACGGAGAAGGTAGTGGTGGGGATGGGTTCTCACTCTTGTGAGGTGGTGGGGGTAAGAGGATTATAGATGCTGAGAGTCATTAGAGTATACGTTGTCACGGAAATACGTCGCCTCGGCGCTTCGCGCCGAGGCCTACACGGGCACGGTTTTTTTTTTTTTATTAACAAACTTTTTTTTCTTACTATACATTAATTATAAATAAAAATATTCAAGAATATTTCTACTGAGATAGTATATTAGCATTTTTAGGTTGCAGGCCCCACTTATTCTGGGGCATCCTCTGTGGCCTATGAACCATCGTCCAATCAATGGAATGTGTATGGATTACGCTGCTGTTCGTAGAGGTGGTCTTGAACTGCAGATTTTAAAGCCTAGAACCCTTCTCCCAGCGAGCTAATCGAAGAAAGTGAAACAAACAAGAAACAAGGTTTTCTCATATTCATATACTAACATTTATTTAATAGAAAGTGCTGATAAATCCACTCTGGTAATAATTTATTCGCTACAACAAATATACTAAGATTTAAAAAAAGCACTACTTCAAATCAGTCTGAAAATTTCCAAATCAGGCTAATTTCCAATTATAATCCACAATTACTACTCCCTTATGACCTTTACAATCTGTTTCGGCATATATTAACATGGTGGCAATTAATTGAGCTTTCATAATTATAACTAAGAAATTATAACTTATTAAAATATTTGCTTAATGGTATGAAACTTAAAAAAAAAAACTTAATAAAGAAGAAAAACCATTAGGTTATATTACATACTCTTGTAACGGTGTCAGTATCAGACTATGAAGATCCTTGTGGACTAGGAATTTGTTGGGCAGATTAAATGAGGAGTGCCTTGCGGGTGGCCTACCCAGAGCGCCGTCACGACTCCATGAGCTCTTCTCTGTAATCTCGCAACATCTCACGTTCGGAAGAAGATTTAAACCCCTAGAGGTACCTGTTCCTCCTAGACTTTTCATAAACTATCCATTTTCCTCATTCCTTTATATATTTATAAATAATTGTCTACTCCCGGGTCGAGATATGAATCATCCGTTCGAGGCTATCTCCCAGCAGTGACTTTTTATTGTGGACTTCGTGAGATCGACTTTCTCAACTATCGACTCTTGGTCGTTCAAGTTCTCCTTAAACTGTAGTCCCATTCAGTAGACAGCGTTTGATATGGGGCCGTTATTAAGAGGTGAAATCTGAAATTCATCTGATTCACGTAGAACAATTATGTAATGTGTTGGTGATTATCAAGGATATGGAACATAACTTATTCAGAAAGATTTCTTATTCATGTTAAATGTCAATGTTGATCAGATATAAGCTATAGTATATTCTAATATTCTAAATCTATTCGAGTATATTGTGTTTCTAGAAATGTAATTGTTTTGTCTTTTGGAACTAGAGTTCTCTTTGTTTTTTTGCAAATAATTTAATAAAACTTATATGTAAATTGTAAGAACTAATCTGACAGTTCGATATGCATTATCAACTTGATATTATGAAATATTCCAATGCTGATAAAATTCGTTTTGCTAAAATGCAAGGTAAAAAGAAACACTAGAGATCATAGGTGAAAGAATTGTACTAAAACTAAATAAGGAATATAAACACTTTGTTTTAATTTTAGCGACTTATCGGAGTGCAAGCCATCTTCAGGTCTTTTCTGCAGTAGTATTTCCACAATTAATCTTGATTATGTACAATTATTTACTAAAATAATTCTATTTATAATGTCTCTCTCTCTTTTTTTTCTGTTTCATTAGTTGTTATCTTTTTCTTTGTTCTTATGAATTCTATCTTCTGATGAATGCTAAAAATTCTGCCTGAGTCGTTGGCACTATTAATTACATTTTTTTCAACTTATTTGTATTAGTTTCTGATTGCACCCCCAACCATCTTCATATAGTATTGAACTTGTTAATTAATATTATAACACCTTATCATATAAACAGGTAATGTCACTGCTTCAATTGAAATTTACTTTTGACATGTGCTATTTCTACATACATACAGTACAGACTAGTGCAGTCAGTATACTTATAATTGGTTCATTGATAAGTAAGTTTCTGTATGTATAAAATAATTACGGGGTAAGTTTGATTCTTCGACACAATTAAGGATGTAGTGACTACAAAGGTCAAATTTACCAGAAAACTTTTTATTTCTTTTCTATTGATTCAAGAAGGTTGTGTGAAAATTTTGATTCGTTTAGTCATATAGATTAAGTAAAGATTTTGTAATCTAGGGTTATAAGATTTTTTGCAATTATTACTAATCCTGAGAGTGCGCTTACACCAAGGACCTCAAGCCGGTCTAGTCACGTCTAATTCATCTAGCCGGAGACAAGCTAGACGGATTTGACGTGACTGGACCTGTCTTTACGTCCTTTGTAAAAGCGTATAATCTGTGCATTGTGGTCACATTATAATTACAATAGATATTTTCCTTTCACCACAAGTGTTGTATTTTATGAAAATTAGCTGGTGAAATCGGTAGAAGGTTTTACAATCAACAAAACGTACATAAACAAAAGGAGACAAGGTAGAGAGAACTATGTGTCACCTTATGGTAAAAATCATGGTAAAAGTAAATCATATTTACATTAATAAATTATTATTGTACTTAGAAAAATATATAATCAGATAATTACATTTACCTCTGCTGTACAGAGATTTATTTCTTACCTTCTGGACAAGTCGAAATAAACAAATTAAAAACATTAAAATACAAACATGACCTAACCAAAAGCTCGTCACCAGGTTTTTACCTCAACAAGAGTCACAGATCTAAATAATTTTATATGGTCAACCAATTTTTTTTTTTGTGCTAAAAATAATACTTTATGCAAAAAGATCCTAAGTTCTCTAGATAACATTTTTTTTTGTATAGCAATGTACAAAATCAAAGTAACCATATAATTATTCACATAACGAACTATTGACCAAAATGCAGACAGTGAATAGAATAATACCAACAGAAATTTAAATGAAAACTGTTAAAAACATAAATGTTTAGGAAGATGGTCTGGTATAGTGAACAAACAACTCCTATAATACAGATACTTAGTTAATAAGAGCCAACGTCTTTAAATGCTCATAGCTAAATTGCAATCTTATTTTGACTTACCTATGTATAGAATATATAGTTAGGAAAAGTATTGTGATTGTACAAAATTTCAAATTCGAGATTTCAACGAAAATACATGTTTTGAGGTCCTCCGAGTCCAAAAAAACTTAGTATCAGAATATGGTCTGTGAACAGCCTAGGTCATAATCGAAAAGTCGTATATTTAATGTGAGTATACATACGTGGAAATGTGATTCTAACTTTATCGATAAAATCGACTGGCTAAAGCGATACCTTATAGAATCGGTTTTATACATTTTTTTTTTTCGATTCTCTCGAAAACGATTTTGACTCTCCTTGTCAAAGTAGATCGTCTTTGAAATAATCTGACAGGGCTTAAATGACGAATACAAAAAAAAAAATCTTTCTCTACAGTACCTTTAATTTTGTTTAGTTAAAATAATCAGTCCTCATTATTAGCAATACTAAACAATAGATAAATACAAAATATTAAAGAATTTTATAAATAAATGAAAAAAAATAGATATATCTGATTAGAACAAAAAAGCAGAGACGGGTCTTTCCCTATTGCATTATGGTTTCGTTATCTTTAGTTAAACTGTTGATATTCGTGGCAGGAAGAAAATTTATATTCGTTATTCCTACATCGAGAAATCATAAAATATTAATTTTATTAAAACAGAAGATACAAAATTTTTGTTCGTAATTTTCGTTTTCCCTGTTGAATAGGTTTTTATTTTCCATAAATCACAAAAAACAGTGATAATTTCAACACGAGCCCAATCTACTCAAAACTAGGGGACATGGTAGATTGGTATGTGAAAGGTTTGTGGCTAACCAGATTTTTGGATTCCACATTCTCAATTGTATAAAGGACATAATGTAGATTTATTATCAAAATTAATTGTGAAAACCTTTTACAGAAATGACCTGACGATGGTTTGTAAGCCAAAATCTCATTAATATGATATAAATTTCATGATCGTAGTAGTGAAATGTTTACTTTTAATGATAAGTTGAGATTTTACCTTTGATTGTCTATATGAGAAGATGCTTTGGGTAGCGAGCAGTGAATTAAGCATAAAGAAACTTATTTATTAGTACCTACGTTTCGGCCAGAATTGCAGGCCTTCACCAGGTCTAAGAACAAAAACGAGATAATAGCAATAATGATTAAATAGAACAACAGAAAAAAAAAGAAAGTAGAATTGAAAAAAAAATGTAAAGCGTAATATTATAAGAATATAATATACAGGGAATATAGTAATATACAATTTTTTTTAATAATTTATTTATTGTTATTTACAACTGTATACATATATACACATCCATTAAATTTCCTGTAAGTTATATTATGGCATGATACAAACATGTGGTGATTCTACCCATTGATAGAACTCCAAAAACATTTCTAAAGAAGAATATCTCGAGGCCATCTTCTTTTCAAACGCCTAGGAGGATTATTAAGTAGTGAAGGAGAAGCCAGGTTAGAAACGAGTTGGTTTTGGTGGTTGGGGAGTTTATTATGGAAGGATTGGTATCTGGTTCTGGCCAAATCGGCAACATAGGGGACATTGAGGTCCTGATGGAGAAGGAGCATTAAGGATTTTACGAGGGATTTTGGACTGTAAGGATTGGATTCGAGAGGAATTCGATGGTTTAGTGGAGCCCCATAGCTCAATTCCGTAAGTCCAGATATATACAAATTTAAAATGAAAAAAAGATAAAATAGATATGAGAATCAACTAAATAAATACATGATACAAAAAAGAAATTATTTGAAATGTATGTATGTATAAAAAACGCACAAATTAGTTTTCAAAAAAATTAAGTAACATGCATGACATATTCCAAAAATGTTTCATTTAAAAAGCCACGTTTGATTCCTTCTCTCATAAATAAAACATCATTTCAAAACAAGCAATTTTTAATACCTACAACTTTTCTTCATTTTCATGATAAAATAAATATCTTCATTAAGTTTGATCAGCGCACCATTCTTTTTGTTCGTCTATGCCCTATTTTATGCGTTCCAGTACTTAATATTAAAGACTTACAAAAACAAAAATAAATAAAAGTAGTAAAAAAGGTTTGAAAAACTCATATATGCAAAAGATATAATTCCCCATATACTGTCAAATGTAAACAGCGTATATGAATTTGCAAGGTAATTTAGCCAGCTATCTCATCTGAAATCTATAACATTTTCACCCTTCACATTTACATAATTATATGTTTAAAATAGTTCCTGCTCTTTTCCAAGTTCTATGCAAACACCTGAAGGAAAGTTCAAACAACTAAGGTTGCTATATTTGTGCAAGAATTGATTTCATCATCAATTGAATAGAGGAATGTCTTCCGGCTCTATGGTTTCTCAATTATTGTAAATTGGTCATGGTTCACTGGAAGGAAATTGGACGTTATTATCTCTACATGGGGTGATGATAATTTAAACTGAATTAGAGTAAGGAATCGAACAGAAATCGGTTTCGTATTTCTCAGGCGGTCTTTAGCGAGTAAGAAACAGAAAGCGCAAGGCCAGGCGTTGTATTCGCCAACTTTTATAATTATGATAGCAATCTAGCTTTGGACGATAGAAGTAGGTATTACTGTAATACTTTAATGATAAAAAAATAGTTTTAGTTGTACAGGTTATTGGAAAGTTGAGGTTCAGGAGCTACTTCTGGTAGTTTCTAGCCAACCAGACGTAATATCTCTGCTAATCGTAAACCTCCCAGAATATATTTCAAGTAATTTTGTAGTTAAGAAACTTATTTTTTTATAAACTTATTATTTGACCGTACATGATTATAAATATAACTACTATTCAAGGTATAACAATTCAGGTATAAAAATCTATTAGTCGGTGCCAAAATAACATAAAAAACGAACATATAGCTCAGTATTTTAATTTTTAACAATAATAATCAATTGAGAATTGTAGAGGCTGCATTATACTGTATGCTGAAATTAATGAATTCGAAACTTATTGTCGAGAGGTTGACTTTAATTTTATTAATCATATATGGGTAATACAAATAAACCGATGATGAAATAATGAAAATACTGTATAGATAATATTAAAAAATTCAGAATATAGAATTTAATTTGAATATTATAAAAGTAAAATACGTAACAAGGAAGTTTAAGAAAATTCTTCTTATTCTAGATTTTTTCATTTCAACTCATTAAAATATTTACTTCCAGTCTTTGAACCTTAATTTAAATAACAAAGAACTTAAACAATGAAGTTTAAGAAAATTCTTCTTATCCTAAACAAGTTATTGTGTACTTTACAGAAGGCCCCAAGTTGTGATTGTAGAGAGATAATGTGATATTTTTTTTTATATAATACAATAATTTCAATTAAAATTTTTTTCACTTAAACTCATTGAACTATTTACTTCTCTTTCAGTCTTTGAAACTTAATTACTTAGAAAAAATAATTATTAGGTATAAGAATTTCATAGGTTTTCTTATTGAATTATTGTATATTTTTTTAAGTATTGTACTGAGTAAGTATTGTTTAGTAAAAATGAAATATGATATTTTTCTTATTTTATGTTTATATTTACAAGGTTGAATACAATAGATATTATTGTATATTAAATGTTGAGTTATAAAGAGGATAGTTTTTATATTATGTATGAAATTATATTTTAGAAAATGTTTGATAATAAGTATGCCTGATGTTTGGGCGATGGCCCCAAACGTTGTACTGATAATGTGAATATTTTAAAAATAATACTAAAATTTTAGTGGTTGATTTATTAACTTCAACTTAAATATTAATTTTATGATTTTAAAAACTTATAATTTCAAACTGATAAATTCAAAAAATAATAACCATATACTGAAAGGTGATTATAAAAATATTAATTAATGTGAGATTACTTATAGGAAATTACATAAAAATATCATTCAGTTCTCAATGAAAAGGGGAACTAACAACCGTACCAAAAAAAGTAATAAATCTTCAGTTGAAATAAAGCAAATAAACTATAATTTGATATCTATTATAACTCTTTATGTTCAATCCTTTTGAGGCACAGTTTTTAAAACATCAATATTTTTTTTCCGAAAAACGAGAATTAACATTTTTGCAGTTTTAAGGAAAATAATCATCATAAAGTATTTTTTAGTGGATAATCATAAAGTACTTTATAGTAGATCATCATAAACAACCATATACTGGATTTAACAGGTTTAAACGGATCCCTAAAATAACCCTTTCTAAATTATTTTCCGAAACTCAATGTCCGTTTTTCAAACACCAATAATTTTTCCAAACAAGTTTATTATCAGTGAGTTACCACAGCATTTGTTAAAATATGATTAATCTTTGGTATTTTTTTCTCTTCAGCACATCATTTATATATTTTTACACGATTTTGATATAAAGTGCGTAAAAATATTTATGTTATTAATATTTTTATTGATTATGATATTAAGTACGTTGAAAAACGCTTAAGCTATATATGTTGAGTCATATCTTGTGAAAAGTTTGATATTTCAGGAGCAATTTGACTTAAAGATGTTTATTATGGCTTACAATGGAGCTAATTAAATACTCCGTAGTTTTAGTTTTTTAGTAGTTTAGTGATTTTTTAAAATTATTATCAATCAAAGAATTGTAGCTCTTCTGTGTAGTAACTCTTCACCATTAGGTTTTTTTATGCATTTTTAAATAAGATTCTATTGACATAAATTATTTTACACTCGCATGTAGGTACAGCTGAATTTTAATATATTTTCACTACACTACACATCTTACTAAACATTCCTTCACAAGATATGGAGATTCCTGAAATAAAATGATTTCTTTTCATATGTGAGAATATTTTTCTTAGCTATCGCTTAATCCGTGACTCGGAGGACATACATCTTGCCGGGCTGACACAGTGCCAGCTTTCCCCAGAAGCCGACCTGCAATTTAACAAGTTTACACTTAATAAATCATCACTTCGCCAACCCAATTTCCAGCATTAATAATATTTCATGGATAAATTCATCATAGGGTTTGGTTGTTGATTGCTGAACTGATATTGAGGTTAATTAATTCGGCCTTCATAATTCAATAGCGTCCCTGACATTGTGGCTCTGTCATTTCAAATTTAGCAATTAATTTTTATGATACATCAAAATTTTAATTGCATAGAAGTAACATCACATTTATTAGTTGTAAATTTTAATAAATAAATAATTAAAAAATTGTCATTATGAAAGTCATTTTTGAAAATGCCTTGTATGAAGCTATGAAAGTAAAAGGAGCTTAACTCCTAATATCTTGAATACTCTAATGTTTATTTATTTATTTTTTTAGTTAATACATGGTTTGACGGTTTTGAATGTCTTAGAGCTTTTAAATTTCAAATATTCTGTCGAAAGCACTCATTCTATACAAATCATTCAGTTTTTCACTCATTCATGCAATCATGGTCCAGGCAAGCAGTTAGTACAATTTTGCTCTCATAGGTCTAATTGAATTAAAGTATATACCATAAATTTCAAAGAAATACAATACAGCTTACTTTGGTTAGATTAAAGAGTTAGAGCATATAATGTAAAATCATTCCAAAAAATATTTTTTTTTTTATCATTAGGAGAAGGGTAAAGCCCTCCCTCTAGGATTTTCCAAAGGATGTCTCACTTTTCAGCAGAAAATATCTGGTAACATTAATTAGAAATATTGTTAAAATGATTTAGTTTTATTTTATTGAAATATGACAAATCGAAGTAACTCTACACCACATATTAATATTGACAAATATATAATCTCGTTTTATTTTTGTTATTATTATTATTAAATCAAATCCTGGAACCAGATAACTAAATGAAAAGATAGCAGCTAAAAGACTCACTCAAGGGTAACTGAAAACGATGATTTAGAATTATTCAGTCCATATTTAGATTTAGTTGCGAAATTAAGATCCACAGGTGCATGCTTAAATCCGCCTTCACAGCCTACGAGTTTTCTCGCAAATGCATCTAGATAAAGATCAATGCATTTATTTTATGCTTACTTATTATAATAAAAACTCTATTTATACTTAAATCGTATTCAATAAACCATACATTTTTCAAAATAAATATCGGTTAAAGAAAAAAAGTACATGAATATGTTTACAGATTGTTTATAGTTATAAGAATGATTTTTTAAATATTATTTTTCCTATTTGTCAAAATAAGAAAAATGCAAACGAAATCCATGAAGGGTCAGTTCAAAAAATTGTAAGTATTGTTTCTTAAATAACGGTTGGGTAAGGAGGTGATATATTCATGATCAAGCTCAGCCATCAATTTTTTCTCCAATTAAGGATACTAGCTTAATGTAGGCTGAGTTGACCTGGTATAAATTCCAAACCCACAGAATTGAAAAAATTCGGTCTCGCAATATAGTTATTTTGTATTTTTAAGTATTTCTGTAATTTTTGAAATAATCCAATGTTGGGTGGATTTTTTATTTCATTATTTCGTGAACACTTTTGTTCGATATATTAAAAAAATAATTCATGTTCCAGTTAAAACTTACTACTTTCGTCTACCGTGTACTAACACCCCTTATTTATGAACAGTTCCAAAAACAAAGAAAATACACTAATTATCAACCAAATAATTTAACATAAAACGGTACAAAACACTGTAACTCCCGTGAATTTCAAATTTTAACTCTAATAACAAAGGTGATAAAGCTTAAATTAAAAAAAAAAATGCAAATTTTAATAAACCAACGATACATTTAGCAAAACTAATATTTATTATAGCTCTTCTACTATCAGGCAATCTTTACTATACAAAGTGGTAAGTTGTATTAAGTACTATTCATAATAAATATGGTTTTTAAAACAGAAATGTTTATTATGTGAACGTTAAATTTCAGTTCAATTTTTATCTCATAGAATAATTGAAATGAAGAACAATCATTTTAGTCTAAAATGTAATCGACGAAACCGAAATTAGTTGCACTTACTGAAATGAAGCCCGAGCTGTCGAAGAAACATGACTGCCATTTGTAAGCTGTCAAAGAAAAAAAAATTATCTGAATTGTTTTAAGCTATTGAAATATAGTTGAATGATCTTAAAAAAATGCTGAATTAACCATATTATTTTATTTTGGGCCCTTTGGTATACATTGAGCCAAAATGTGAAAATACAGTTTACATACTAATTTTTAAACTTAAAAGCAGAGTAGGAAACATCACAATTTAGAATGATTTATTCAATGATATTTATGTTGTACTACTCCCAAAGTCTATAAACATAATTTAAAATGACAAAACTCCTAAAAAATTCAGAGTTTGTACTTTGTTAGTAACTTATCTAACATTTTTTTATAATTTATAATATACTTAAACTGTCACCGCACAGCAATTTCGTGACACAAAAGACATAGGTGTGAAGAGGCATGCAACATAGTTCCTAGTTTCCGAGAACTTAAAGAATTCAGAAGAGGCTCCTCACGTGGCGCTATCATAACATTCAGCTTCTTATCATGCCCATCTAGATTCGTCGGAATGCATAATAGTTTAATAGAAGAGGCTGTGTAGTCCCTAAAACAGTCCCGGTTTTCGAGACCATTAATCAAAAGGAGGTAGTCGATGTCTTGGTGCAGTGAGATCCGGTACAAGAACAAGAGAGCTCTGTATCAGAGGTAACTCATGGCGGCGATAATTTCGGAAAGGATATGTTTATGGGAGAAACGAGAAGGATCTGAGGAATGTTGGGTATTTATGTAAAGCTCCATGGGCCAGCACTTGGGCGTCCCGGTGAGAGAAGCTTGATCTGGGAAGAATTTAAAATTCTCTTCGGATTGGATCGTTCTACTCTGCTCATCTTCATACCTTCAGTCGAAGGCCTCTCTTGAATTTCACGCGCTCATATCTTCAGTTTATATTTTCATTTCTCCTACATCGAGCTATGTAGTAAGTATAAGTCAAAGAGTTGGTATTTCATATCTAGGAACAGATGTCACCTGACCGTCCGACAGAGAAAATAATTTTAACATTTATGCAGTAAATGTTTTTAAGTATGTACATGACATACAAATAAAACTACAAAACTCATTCTTAATTTGAAAAATTAACAAAATGAAAAGCGTGTTGTGCAGAGTACCATCAGTATTTCTTCCCTCATTTTGTTTTTTAAATGATTTAAATTTATTTTTAAAAAAGTTTTTCTAAGGAACTTTTTTAAAATAGTTTTATATGACCTTTTATGTTAGACTACTATTATAAAGTTTTCCTGGGATCTTTTACGTAATAATAATTATTTTGTGTCATAATATTACAATCTGCCACCAACTTGGACAATGATTAATTGGGATAATTTTACACTTCCATAAAAAAATGAAATTAAATAAGTAAATAAATATAAATTAAAAAAAATATATATAACTAAAAATAGATAAACCCAGTTTTTAAACAAAGTTTTAACTCAATTGTGTCTTTATTTACTATATTATAGTTTAATTTAACAAATAATTTCTTACATACATCATTTATGGTTTCTGTAAACATTAGAAATTAACTATTATGTTTAGTTTTTAGTATGTAGCTTATTGTGGACATCTTGACATACGCTAAGTTTTTTTCACGTATCGGCCACTAAGGACTACGTGAATATCAATGGTTAGGCTTCTTTGGGAGTCTTGATTTTCTTTCTTCCCATCGCAGTTTCATTATTATCGACTGCCTTTCTTTTCATTCTTCGGACCACTTCGTACCCCTCTTTTTTCCTCTTCCAATATTGGCGAGATTTTACAGTATTTTCTCGTATGTGTCTCTATCTAGACAGTCGGTATCTGAAATTTTAATGTTCTTTAATTCTTCCCTCAATTGCCCCCTGTATCCTCCCATGCTTTTGTAGCTAATTCATCCCATAATTTTGTTAAATATCTTTTTGTTCAATCTTTCCTACTTCATCTTTTTCATGTGCCCACAGAATATCAGCCTTCCGATTCAAATCTTGGTTTCCAGGTTTTTGATTTTTCTGTAGATTTCTTCGTTAGATCTTCGCCTGTAATCTTCTTGAGTTTTCCAGGGCCCATAGATTTTTCTAAAGATCTCTCTTCTATTCTTAGCAGCTTTTCCAAGTTGGATAAGCATGTGGTCTCCATCCCGTATAAAATTAGAGGCCTTATCACAAAGTTTTAACGCCTCAACTTTGTATTGGAGGAGGGGTTCTTTTTATTATAAATTTATCCTGTTTGAGAGCTTAAATTTTCTAATTCTGTAATTTTCTCTCTGATGCTCTCTTTCTCAGGACCGTTGTGACATATTATTTCACCCAAATACTTAATTTTATTATTATTATTTTTTTAAAAGGTTTTTTAAACTTCATTACATATAATATTTGGTGTGGCCATCTTTGAACCCCACTAATATCGAATAAAACTATTTTTTAAAATTGGATTTATGGATAACGGCTATTGATGACCTTGCACCGAGTTCACCTCTACCTATCATCTCTTCCAATGCTTTCATCTTTCATGATCCAGGTACCTGACGAAGATCACATGCTCAATGGCTACACTAGCCGCGGCGGAGATGCGGGATCACGACCCACTAAGATAGCAGCCGGTGAATGGTCCAACCCTTCCCGAATCTTTTGTTTTTTTACTTTCCTTAGCCGTCAACCCCTAGTTGTATTGTTTCCCGACGAACAGTCATTACGTAAGCAGTTCCCAGGGGTTGCGCGCCCACTTAGTGCCTATCTAACCTTTGTAGGGGCCCTGCTTTGCTCCTTGATAGCCCCACTTAAATGTTCCTCGCGGAGGGAACTAGAACAAATATATAACCGTTATGTTTGTTGTCGTAATCCTCAATACTGCTTGACGTGCACTTGATTCTAAGGCAGTTCTGCATTCGCTTGTTCTTTTGGCTCATTCATCTCTGGTAGGATTTCCGTTACAGGATACCTTTAGTAATATTAAACGCACTGATTTCATTGTGTAAACCTTCTCTAGCAAACAGTATTAGTATACAGTACTCAAAGAGATCTATTCAAAAATATGCGTTTTTATTTATTGAAAGAAAAACACTCAGATAAGTAATAGTAAAAGATAATATCTATTCTCTTAAAAGAAATTTGTATGTACCACCTTTTAACCAACACAATGAACCTTTTTTTCATTGATAAAAACCTTAATACCTCAATAAAAGTCAATGATTCAAATCACATAATACAAGGGCTTCAAAAATAATATTTTCTCAACATTCCACTACTGTTCTTCTATAAAGTTCAACAATGCATTCTAGTATTTTCTTCACCTGAAAAGTTTAACAGTTCTCAGTGGAAAAAAAAAATATTTTTTAATACACTAATATCTTAATTTTATTTATGTGTTATTTATTTTTATATTTAACTATTTATTTGCATGAGCATTTTTATAACAATCTTAAGGGACTTGAACAAACAAAACAATCGATGTTTTAGTAAAATGAATTGTACTTTGAAATTGTTAAAAATAATGTAAATGTTGTATTATGTAGCTGTGCTCTGAATGATTTATATTTTAAATATTATTAAAATTTGAGAATTATATGAGGATAAAAAAACTTGTGTCAGGATGTACAATGTTTCAGTAGTTTAACTAATAATAAATTTTTGAATGAAGAAAATAATCAGAATGCAGTTTTATGAAACCCCTTTTATTTGATATGCCAACGTTTCGATGCAAACATCTGGGGTATCATCAGGGCTAAAATTGGAACAATGTTTTTTTTTTTTAATGAGGTATAAAAATCATAGATTGGATGAATAATGTAAATCGAAAAATAAATTATATAAAAATAAATTTTGATAATAATTTTACAAAACACAATGAAAGATGTAACTGAAAAAATCATACATAATAGTATTTCTTTGGTTTTTTGTTAAATTATTATAATTAATATATAATTATTTTTAATATCATATTTAAATATTAATATTATTACTAGTTTATCCTTGCGAGAACTCACAGATTAGGTTATGTTTCCTTTTTCTCTTTAATTCATTCAAAACATAAGCAATATCATACTTATTTTTACAAATAACATATTATTACCAAGAAAGTTTATTCAACACCCACAATCAATAAAGCTGTATAATTTATAATGACGATATTTAATTAATAGTTTATCTGAATATAATAATATGGTTCTCTTGAGCTGTAAATTAATAAGAATAAGATATTTAATTAATAGTTTACCTAATAAGTAATTACGTTGCCCTATTGGTAAAAATCACTTCTGTATTGCAGAAAAGACCCACCTATAAGTAAATTTATATTAACCCTGAATTATACCCACTGAGACTTCATAGCTAGACCGATATTTTATTTGGAATACAAATTCCTGGTGGCGAATCGCGGGTCTGAACAATTTGAGACAAGACAATTTTAGACTACTTGAGTCGTTAGCACAAAAAACATAACATATTCAGATGCTTAAAATATTTCGGTCTGGACTAAGCATATTTGGTACAGTATTTTTGCAATTTTAAAACTATGTAATTTGAGCAATAAAACCTACGAATTGGTAAAATCTTTATATCAAAATATTGTTATATAAGCAGTGACGGTCAATATATTTCATACAATCGTTTTCATAAATCTTGAGCTTGACTTATTTCAAAACATTCACGGTATGTTATTAAATAATTTGAGCAATAAGAAATAAAAATCAGCTGATCTGTTCTCTCAATTATAGTAAAATACCTTAAAACTTTTCCCTAAAAATTTTCTCTATTTGTAGCTAATCTGGTAAAATTATATAAGAATCCTTGGCAAAATAATTTTCACAATATTTATTGGTGATACCTGGTGAATAAAATTTATTCAATAAGTAATTACCGAGCACTAACGGAAAAAAAGTAGTTGGTGTAATGGTGTAATTCTAACTCATTTAAGCTAATCTTAACCCATTATTTCTGAAAGAGAACAATAATATATATTATAAGCAATATTGGATTAACGAAAAAGAGGAGGATCAGTCTAATGATTTTTTTTTTTTAGTGTGCATATTTAGCCAAGTTTTAGGGTTCAACATGAGAATGAGAGAAACAACTGTGGTATCCTCTGTGGAAACTTTCCTTAAAATAGCTTCACAGTGTCTACCCAACGTTCCACAGGAAAGTGTTGAAACATTGACGTCCCCATCGAAATATTCAAAACCCAATTTTTCCCATCTCGATCCGTTAACTTACTACATTGAGAGTTATGATATCTTCTACTTTTTTTTTTAACAACTTTTGAATTGGTCATAGTCATATTGGTCTAAAGGGATAGATACAGCAGGATTATGTATATGTGTGGTATATAATAATAATACAACATTAACCTAACAACAAAAAAGGTTAGCGATATAATTTTATTCCAAATTAAATTGTTATTAAAATAAAAACTAAAATCAAATTATTTATTACTAATAAATACATACATGCCTTTTTGCATATCACCTGCCTGTTGATATGTAAATATTTGTTTTGTAATAGTACCGATGGAGGGAACAAGTCCAGCAAGCGAGTGAATTGCTTTTTTGCTTCTGGTTCCTTGGGCGATATTTAGGGGTTGGCATCCTTTACTAACCAAACTGGCATTCATTTCGTGGGACCACTACGGAATAAATTCAGCTGATGTGGTAATTGAATCCACACGGAGCTGAACCCGGATCTCTTACCCAACTTCTTTTTTAAAATTACGACCTCAATATTTATGTATGTAACTGCAGACCTGTAACACTAAATAGAAAGAGCGTGAAAGATTAAAATATTAGAAAATTAATATATCGCTCATTCATTGCAGCATATAAAATATACAATTTCTTCTGAATGTAAGTGCCATATATTGCATATTCTTTATAGTTGGTAACATTTCTATTAAAAATAAAACAATTGCTAATAGTTTCATACTAATCGCTATATCTTTAGGTCATCTCTGAGTAATGAATATTTTAGTAGGAATAATGAGTTCCGTATTTTTTTTTATAAAAATCACTTTGCACTGGAATTACAAATTGTTGACCAAAAATCTGATTTTGAACTCATTTGGATGATATTGATTTTAGTTATTAGATAGGTTTTATATGGATCAAACTGTATTTTACCGATGACATTTCCAGGTATTTAATTAATTTTCTATCAATAAAAAAAACAAAAACAGATGGGGGTTGCAATTATTGTAAAAGAATAAAAACTGAATTAACACCTATAAAGTAGACGTTAAAAAAGATATGACAAGGTTTTCAGAGAATTAGGATATCTCTTGCTAAAACCAAAACCTATTTCATCCCCATGTGTAATTTCTGCTCATATCTTCTAAGATAACATCATAAAATAATGCAGTGATTATAAACGTCCGTCATACTGAAAATGTGCTAAAAAAAATTGGTTCGTATCAATCTGCTAAACTATGACATATTCCCTTCGCTTATTCTTGAAATTGTCTTTTTATTATCTTCTTTATCGAGGCATTGAAGTGTTCTAACTAATTATCAGTTTTATAACTAATTAACTAAATCTAAACAAAATTTAATTTCTAGGATAACTCTTTTTGTCCATATACTATCATATCTAATAAATTCAATAATTTGACTAATTTGGCTAGTTAGTGTTTTTTTATAAATCGTAAGTTAATAATCAGGAACTATGAAAATGGCAAACAAATAACAACAAACCAAAGGAATCAAAGACGTGAAGTATGTTTTTAATTCTCATACCTTCTGTTTAAAGCAATATTTTTCTATTTTTAAGGATGTTTCAAAATGCATTAGTACAAATATTTATCTTGATTCCATGAAATAATAATCCTATATTGACGTCACTTATGACTACATCTTAATATATATAAATATATTATAAATAATATATAAAGAGGTCATGTTATACCTTTAAGGGCAAGCACCAATCAAAAATTATATTGCATTTGCTAACATAAGCTTTTTCACAATTTTGTCAAACTTTTAAATAATGGACTTTAAGTGCCTTTATTGATTTCATATATGTTGAAAAATACAATAAAAAGTTAAATTTAACAGATTCAAATAAATACTGAAAGCTATATATTTTTTAATTATAAAATAAAAGTAATAACACTTAACACAAGTTGTACGGTTGAAAGTGATCGTTATGGAAGGAGATATCGGGTTCAGGTATGTAGGACATAGATAAACCAGAAAAAAAAAGTTAAATAAAAAATTCACCCCAGCTACTACTAAAAGACCCACAGATAAATGGTCTCACATATAAATGAGACCAAGGCATTCCCTCTAACAGGTTCACACAGAGGGGCCATGTAATGACCTGTGTACATTAGCAGGTAGCAAAAAGTGGGTAGCATACTATTTCAATAAATTCGTTATCCTCTTAACATGCAAACATGATAATGAGGAGTGTAGGGCAATTAATATCAATTCAGCACCTTAGTCTATGTGACCTGTTGCAGTATTGGGGAGAGGGGGGCGTCGATACGCTGCGGTATGATTGAAGGGAATCGATACCCGAAGGAATACGGTTAGGCGAATCAGAACAGAGTTATGCAAATCCAAGGAATTACTATTCTGAATATGATTTAGTTTCGGTTATGCGAACCATATCACCACTACCTGGTCTAGGATCGCCCCGTGTGAAGGCTCATCTATTTATTTTTTTTTAAATAGTGGTTAGCATATTCAACATACATACATATACATAGTTATTAGTTGGTGTCCGTTGGAAGTTTAAACCATCCTTTATTGTAATTGAGATGTCTAGTTATAGTATTTCTTGTGTTTGTATTGGTATTTACGTAATTATTGTTATATTTTTTTTATGAATTTTTTTTCGAATTTATTTCTATTATTTAAAAATATTCCATAATTATGAAATTGTAAATATTTAGTGTTTTTTACCACGAGTCCAAACTCAACATTATCAATTGTTAAAATCGAATCAAATTGTAATAATAAACATTTGAGGGCCTCCAAGCTAGATCTGGTAATAATTAAAAAAAAAATCATTGATTTTAGTTATAAGTTCAATTAGTAAAAATAGAAAACGATCTAGGTACTGTTAAAATAAATACCTTTAACAATCTAGTGCATAAACCAAGCCTAATAATGAGAGGAATATGTTTGTTTGTTTATTGTGGTTCAGCGCCCTTATGAACTTCATCTAGAGCAGGAAGGGTTATCCTGCAGGTTTCGCACCTATTCAAACCTGAGTGTCAAGGTCGAGATTTATTACGTGGGGCTAAGACGGAGCGAAAAAAAACCTTTCTAGACCGAATTCTAACAAGCGTTACTCCTGATACTATTTTGATGATTTTCATGTGTGGATCTTTACAGGACAGTGTGATACGAATAACACATGTGGAAATAGTTGATAGGAGATATAGCGATGAATTCGATGACATTGATATGAAATTTTTGCATATATAATATTAAACACCGAGGCTCTATGAGTTTAATAAGCCTTAAACAGCCCTGGTCAACCAGGTAGTAGGCGAGAGAATTTTTGGAATTAAGAGAAGAAAATATGTACGAAAATCGTTAGCATTACGAGCTATCGAATTTTTTTTTTTTGTATTAAGTATTAATGTAACTAATAAGAATATCATGACAAAGGATAACGCAGTTGTATTTTTGGGATTTAATGTAACTTAATTTTTTAAAAATAGGATATCCTAAGGCCCATACAGAGCTTTTAGTTTTTAAAAGGTAAAATAACTGAGTACAAGCAATAAAGCTGAAAAAATTTAATCTTTTTGTTACTATCTTGTATACTATTGATAGAAAAGTTTAAGCTATTCAATTTAAAATTGAAACCCAAATATAAAATTATGAACTAACTGAAATCGTTATAATATTGTGTGTTCTATAGTCAAAAACCGGTACCCTACCCTGCACCCTGCACATATCAACAAAAACAGTGACAAGTTTTCGTGGATTGGCGACATTTATGTACATTTCGGACCCTATTACAAATATAAATACATAATAACTGGGTGCTTTATAGATTATTGTTAATTAATACAATAATTCATCAAATAATAGAATAATAATTAATCTGACCTTAGGATTATGACGACCCTGTATATCAAATGCTTTTTCCCCTTAGAGTACTAATTTCTTTAACTAAAAATTTCGTTAAATAATTTTTACTTGCCTATAAGCAATTATATAATACTAGACTTGAGCCTTTGCTTTTCCTCTGTTGAGTGTTAATGAATTTCAACTTGTTTTGAACAAGTTTTCAAATAATTAATTAGTTAATAAAATGATTAGAAAGTTCCCCCTGGTCTAAATATGTTTAATAACACAGTAACCGGTGCCTTTATTAACCAACTGCACAACAATATATTAATCAACTGCATAACCATTTCTCAATTAACTGCACTAACGACCCTCTTCATCGTCTAGGTCCATAACATCGGGAGTAATCTTGATTAAACGGATAGATCTGGATCCCCTAAGAAGATAAGCACTATGGTCTATTGGTGATTAACTACCGCACCAGCAACCATCGGCTGCAAATGAACGTTACAACAGAGGACAACACGAAGCGATTTGAGCAAGTTGGAATCAATCACCATCGACAAGATGGGCTGGCCTCAGACGATAACCCCAGCCGCCAGGTTGGCCAATGGTCGCAATTATGCCACCTAATAACCTCCACCTAATGAGGATTCGTGCTGTGTCACGGTGGTCGTGCTCTCCGGGTAGTCATTAGCAGATAGGACGTGCTTTATTGGTCCATCCTCAGCCTCCAGTCGACAAATCGTTCCGGAACAAGGAAGCCGCCCCTAAAGTTTCACTTAGCAGCGGGAGGTCTCACGAATTCTTTCTGGCTCTTCTGCAGGGGACCTCTGGCTCTTAAGATATATAGCCTCTGAGAATTGTAAAAATTTGAGACGAAGTTAGCAGCGTTATGGAAACGTTTCAACAAACATTTCCAAAATCCAAAAAGAAAAAGAAAATATTCTATACTGTTTTCTGTTTTTATCTCTCTTTAATATAATGTATCATATAAATATTTTATGTGGAAATAAGTACAAGTAATTACAAAAAAAATGCTCAGTATAAATATTCACACGTTTGACCAGTAGCTATGTTATTATTTCAGGATGGAAAAGGATGACTAAATCTATTTCATGTAACAAGTCATTATTAAAAAAATTATTAGATAGTGTTCTCAATCCCAAGGTATATTATTTATGATTTATTTATTTATATAAAACAAAGTTTATTGGATTCATTTTAAGTAGGAGTTTCCCTGGAACCCTTCCCTTTTTTGGCCACGCCACTGCGTTTGACTTAGTTTTTTAATAAACAATTAATTATAAATACGATTACTGGCGCCCGGAATGCACGTTATCTTTTAATTTTCCTTTTTAGTAAGGAATTTACTCACATTCTATGAGTTTTTAATCAGGTTCTGTATTCTTGAACCAAGTCCAATTGTTTCACATGTTGATTGTTCTTCAGGAAACATTGCAATAAGGTTATCCTTTCGCATTTGGAGTTTTCTTTATTTAATGAATAAGTTAAAAATAATCTTACAGAAGTCAGCGTATTTAAGTAAAACTTAATTTTGTCTTGTTTCTTGGAAGATACATGAACTAAATTTTGACCTTTCCTAGAATTAGTTAGTAACCTGTCAGATTAATCAACCATACTCTCTGATTGGAAATATTTACAGCATTAATCAAAAATAAGAAAGCTAAAAATAGTTATGACTTTTATTAAATTGATGTCCGTAAATATTTTTCATCCAAGAATAATCAATAATTTTCCATGATGTTTTTCTGTATAAATCCTCTTCTCTTCAGTATCACGTATCCCAACATAGTTATTTAATTGTTATCTGGTAAATATTTAGGCCAGAAATTAGATAATTTGATTAAATAACATTCGTTATTTAAATGACTTGAGTCAATATTTGTTTCGTCACTTAACCCTTTAGCTGGACTGTGATTCTTTCGATTAATCTGGCCTTGACAATTGTATACCCATAAACAGAAGAAATGCGTAAAATGTACTGATATGTCTCCTTTAATATAAGGATATATTCATTTACCTTTTTATTTATTTTTTATTTTATCTATTAATTTTCCAAATGTTACTCCAGAGACATCGAAGTTGATATAAATTAACAATAAAGATTGCAGTAAAAAACTTTATTTCCATCTCAAAGTAGATAAATATTACATAATCTAATTTTTTTTTTAACTAATACCAAAAACAGATAATGAAAAGAAAACATTCGTTAATTCCAACTACAATTTTACAAACAAGTTTATCCGATTCTATTAAAGAACCATCTTGACCATGGTTCTCATCTCTAGACAGGATACGTCTAGCCGATCCTACTGCATTACGGACTTAGTAGTTCATAGGATTACATAGTTGTCATTTAGTCAAATGTTGTAGAGTGGCTTCCTTATCATTCTCGGTAGCCACGTTGGGCTTGGCACGCAAATTAGTGAGTTATTAAACAGTAAATTAAATACAATTAAAATGGGTACCTACGCTAAGTTAGTTAATACAACTTCATGTCTAAAAAAGTTGGATTGAAGCAGTATAATGAAATGATTATTGCTGTTCTTATGAAACCATCGACATTCCTTACAACTTATTTGTGGTTAGGAAAAATAATAACCAACTAGCTATCCGTCGCCCTATTAGATGTGTTAATTCGCACAGAATCACACGGTAAAATACCTTTGCGAATAAGTTTACATTTCAAACTTTCTCAAGGAATAACGTTATTGACCTCTTCATGAATACGTGGTCATACTCCATGGATCAGTCGTTACTTCGGACAAAGGGGCGGACCTCATTTCCAATGGACCCTGTCCCGAAGGACGGGTAGGACCCGCAAGGACCGGACAGGTTACGAGGAACCGGACTTAGCAGTCGTATGTCAAGTGTTGAGTATGTTAAGTAGCATTCACCCATGAGATCTTTTAGACTTGTGTATATATATGTTTTTTTCGTAACCTCCTTTATTATTATATTTGGTTATTACATACATACATATTACATGATATATGTATATCATTGAAATATATCGTATATAACCAGTCCTCGGTAGTATATTAGTAAATATCACCGCCTGTCTACATATATGTGTGTATAAAATGTTGGTATATATAAAGAGGGGGATCGCATTAAAAACGAGAGTATATTAGAGCAGCTGGAAGTTCCTATACTATAAACCACTCTGGAAAGACGCCATGTACGAATTTATTTGATTTTTATATATAATAAGAATATCAAATTTCAGATTGATTGAAGAAGTTTAATGTAACAAAGAATTACAAAATTCAAAAAGTACTTTAAGTTAAATAGATAGGATTTTTCTTAGGTAAAAGAAAGTTTACATAATTTTTTTAGCCTCCTTTAAAACTATTATTGTCATATAAATAAAAAAATAATCATTTCTGAAATTTATTTTTAATATTAATTTTTTTTTTCGATGAACGGTGCTTACGTAAACATTTATTACGTCTCAGGATTTTATCCAAATCTATCTTTACTGTAATTGTTGGAAAAAGGAATGTTTGAATTTCCAATAAATTTCAAAGAATTTTAGATCTTATGCCTTTATAACGAAGAGACAGCAGCTTAAAATAAATAAAAAAATTCTTCAAGCTTTTATCTCGAATAATATTAGTTAAATTTCATAACTTGTTTAAGTCGGTCTACTTAATCGTATTTCGTGTAGTTTATTGTATCTCAAACCTCTCCTAAATTTCATGTTTATTGAGAAATCACAGAAACAAGAACATGGGCCCCTAGTGTAAAGATGACAATAATCTTTTTTTTTTAATTTGAATTAAATAATAATTAAAACATTAATAATTTTAAAAGCATTCCACGGCGATAAATTTCAGGATACTTGTCCTTATGATGTTAAAGATGACTACCCTTTTAGGAACTCAAGTTTTTATTTTTATTTAACTTTGGGCAGTCATTTAAAAAAATATGTATTACTATTTCCCATAAATTTACTGAGTATAACCAGTTCCTTAAGCAGTCTACAATCCTACCCAATGTGGAACCAGTTTACAAGTCGTGTTACTTTGATTCTCGTTGATAATAAGTTACTTGAATTTACCTTTTATGGTATATTTAAAAAAAAAAGTTCTAATTTTTTATCGATTTTAGCCAGTCCTAGAATATTTTGAAAATTGGTAGATTCCTCAATTATGAATCAAACACTTTGTAACTTAAAACACTAAATTTCTTTCTTTTCCATATTCAATTATATTGCAACAAAGGCATACGGAAAATATTTCTTACAAGAAAAAAACTAACAATAAAGATAAGTTAATTAATATTAATACGTTGCATTAACAACGTGTTGGCACATAAGTAGGTAGCTACAAAATGAATACTTCAGAGTAAGAACAAAAACTAGTTTGTAAAGTAATTAAAATACAAGTACAAAAATACAAAAATCTTTCATAAATTTAAAGAGTTATATATCAAAACACAAATAATGTTTTTCTAGGCTGTTATCTGTATGTTCTTAACGGTAGATATATTATTTGATTGATAAAGAAATAAAGTTTTACTGATTATTTTTACATATCTTTATTTGGATTTATGACCAAGGCTCATATTTGTATGCAGAAAAAAATCCCCGTGAACATGCCATGAATATGCAATAAAAACATTTAAAATATGTAGTAAAAAATATTAAACACATAGTTGAATATCATCAAATGTACAATAAAACGGTCAAAACTTACAAAAAATAAACCTTCAAAAGGTTTAGAATAAAGTAGAAATATGAGAGGGAATTAAAAAATTAACAAAAATCATTTTTATTTTTCCATATACCAAAATATGGTAACAATAAAAACGTTTAAATAAAGTTATGAACATTATATAACATGCTTTATAAAATAATAATTATTATATTAAATTGGAAAAACAATTAAAAAGAATAAATAATATATAGTAATATTTCATAAGAATTAATAAATAACGCAAGCAGAAAGGATTTGGCACATCGTATTAAGAGACAAAAATCCTCTGTTTCAATTTATAATTTCAATCCTTTCATAATTTTATTTATTATATTTTTTATTAATTCTAAATTAATTTATTAAATTGCATTACTAAGGGCATTAATTTTCGTTCCATTTATTTGTACTGGATTATATATACCTACAAGCGCAAGATTATTTCATCATTAAAATAATTATCTATTATCTTCTGCTTGTGTCTTTTTAGGTTGTTGTGTCTCTGACATTCTTAAGACTAAAATCATAAATCATTAAGAAAAATCATCCAAGGCAAAAGTAAATAATTATTAGTAAAATTAAAATCGATATCAATCAAAAATAGAACGGCAAACTATTTTAATTAATTTTTTTTATTTACTTCGGTGAAGACGCAAACGGGTAATAAGAACCACATGTGTAAACTGAGTGTGTTTTTTAGGTTGTGCGGTTTCTACCGAAAAAAAAAAAGTGTTAGACGAAATTCCTGTCCTGTTTTGCTCTTGTAAACAGATGCTTTTGTTTTTTATTTCTGTTTTTTTGTTAAATATCTATTTCACGGTTGAAGTCAAAGAATGTCTTAAGTGATTGCTACGACTAATATTGAGTGAGGCAATTTTTAATCCTATATTAACTCAATTTTCGTACGAGTTGCGTGACAATACAACGATTATCATTAAAAGCAATCATAATTCACCATCGGCCACTGATTGAGATCGGAAAAGGGCTCAATCTTTTCCATGCTCCGATGGTCGAAGACAATGAAATCGAGAGACGAATGGGCTCTAATTAGAAGTCCCGCTGGTCCCCAATATGTTCCCAATTGGATCAGGCTAATTTCACCATTGGGAACTATTTAGGAGCGGAACGTTTTATTAGGTTCGAAAGCAATGGAAGCAGTTATATTTACGATCCTACGGTATAACGTTGCCAAGCACGATTGTGGAATAGATATTCCATATATCTGTCACAATATGCGGTATAAATTCCCTTGCACCGTGGACCTCTGTGTTGAAACGGTACAACAGGTCAGAAAACAGTAAATCTAACACCTTTCGTGAATCTGTTGCCAGAACGAGACTTCGCTCTATCGTATAGCACGGAATAAGACACTTGATAAGTCATATATTGCTGTTAGCGGTAATGGGGCGATTGTAAGAACACATTTCCTTGCAATGATATGTTGAATTGATGAAAGATTGTAACATATAACAAGCAAATATATTCTCTTCTTGGTTCGTGTATAGAAAATCTCGGTCAATTAACCTGTTAATTCGTTAAGGGAATTTGGAATATCAGTACTATTTCAAGTTTATGTAAGGAATGTTTGTTCAAAATCCTTTTAGTCAATTACTTTTTTTTTTTTTATACCCTCCTGTAATGATGTTAGTGGGTATTTGTACGTACATGTAGGAGGTATGCTATATGTATAGCTGGGTGTTAAGGATACCTTGGATTGCCTTTTGGCAGTAGTCCAGTTTTTTTTCTTTTTTTTTTAGATATAGTATTAATCGACCAAAAAAAAAATACTTTAGATTTTTTTGGTCGATTAATACTAAATCTTCGCTGCAAAAAATATTTATTTTTTCGAGTAAATAGTATCTCTTAAATATCTGTGCTATAGTATATTTCACTAAGTTGTATTTAACGTAATAATTTAATAGTTTAAATATTTATTATATAAATGTAAAAAAAACGAAAAGGAACGAAAATTTAAAAAAAAAAAAAATGGAATAGAACATACGTGCACATTTACTGAAATAATACTAACTTCTCTCAGTAATTCCATTTGTATACATTATTTCACTTTGATTATATGGGGAGGCATAACCGGACTCAGGATCGGACATACAAGTTTAACTCACAGGCATCTTCTTGAAACGAATCCTCCACATATATCCTGGAACACTGTTTGCGTTTGGACTCATCATGAACCTTTTTTGGCATTCGGGGACAAAGTAAAGCCCTACTGCCAGAAAATTGGAAGAACCTATTTGAATTCCTAAAGAAGGACAGACTTTTTAGATAAATGTAACCACGAAATTCAGAATACGGTGCCTCTAAGCTTGTAGTTGTATAGGGGACCAAAAAATCAAGCAAAATAAATATAATGGGAGGTAGGATTGAGACTGGATATAGGCCTTTTCCTAAAATAACTTTTGTATATATATAAATTTTAATCTTAGTAAATAAAAATATTCTACAATTAAAACAGAAAAACTCAGTATATATATTTTTATATAGTTATAAAATTTCTTAAAATATGTTCTTTATTTACCAAAAAATATAAAGTTTCAGGAAAAAGTTAAATAAGTTAAAAAAAGTTTTATATTTTTGACTATTTTTTTTTTTACGATTTTTATCTAAAAATGGTTGAAACCTTTCAGGTAATAATTCTAAATGTACTAAATAATGTGTTTATATAGATAGTGAGGTGAAAGTATCTTCCTTCAGAATCTGTTTCAATACCATATGTTTAACTTTACAATATGTCAGAGAGTTTTCTCCATCTTCACCATCCTATATACATGGTAAATTTTATCCATTTCGTTTCTGAAATTTTATAATCTATGGTAACGTAATTATAAAGCCTTACTCATGTAAATCTAGATGACAAAATTTCAGGAAGGAAATGGATAAAATTTACCACAAGGAATAATTATACCAGAAGTTGGGAAAAACTCGAGAAACGTTGTAAAATTAAATATAGTCTTAGAAAATATTCTAAAAGAAGTTTCTTCGACCTCACTATCTTAATACAGAATAAATGGTGTGTTTAATGCCACATCCAAACAATAACAGTTGTAAATATTCGGGAAAATGTTAGTACAGACAAATGTTTACGAATACGAAGTTAAGAAACAAGTGCAGGAAGCCGTCCGGAAGGGGATCCAGGAAAGGATCGGCGAGACTCCTAACTTTGGAAGGATATGCTGGGAGATATTCGACTGAGGAGTGGAATGGACGGTGGATTGCAAGCCAGAAGGGCGCTACATTGGGAATGTTCTTGTCCATGGATGATTGAAGGCTTATTGGATCTTCCAAGACTACTGGGTATAAATAAATAAGTTAAATAAAATAAAAAAAAAAGGAATTTTGGAGAGAAATGAGAAGAATGATTAATGATTTTCGAAAATGTGAGGATTTCAGAATAAAGAATCTTTTTATTAAGAATTATGCTATTTACCTACATTTTTCAACGGCTATTTCACTTTCTAAAGCAGAACTTCATTATTTTCGAATTCTCTCATTCCAGGAAGTGATTTCTCAACAATGAATTATGCCAGATGGCAAGAGATTTGTACTCTGTCTCTTTCGTTTATAGACTTTGAAGAAAAATAAAATTGAACACACTATATTGAAAAATAAAATATGAATAGGCGATCGTAAATTCTATACTTACTTCTGTTTAGTAGAATAAATGGAGCAGTAATAAAATAACGGACATCTAAGGTAATACCGATGCCAGATCCGTAATACAAAGCAGTGAGAGCAATAATAGTCAATTCCTTTTAAAGTTCCACCTCAATCCATCTCTGATTCGGCTACCGCTTTTCTATTATACATCCAATGTATCAATTCATCGGAATTGGGATTGTATTGAATTGAGAAAAAATTTCATTATTTTCAGAACGAAATTATCAGAAAAATAGTGAGATAGACAAAACAGTGAAGTATACACTATTTTTATTATAATTTGTTAACAGGCTGGAATCTGTAATTCCAAATTCTGCCTAACCTAAGCCAATAGACCTCCTGAAGCATTAAAAACAAGTATTTGAAAGTTAGTCTTTAATTTTAGGTGTATGTGTTAGTGCTTAAGGTTAACAAATGGAAATGTGAGCCCCATTAGCGATAATTCCTTCTCTTCCACTACTCGCCCCTCCCCCCACAGAAAAAATATATATACAGTAGAGCTTCTTTTAGTGGACTCACATCTATAGCGGAGAACTCCCTTAACGGACAATTTTATTAAGATACTAGCCAGTATAGTATTAATTATGTACATTTGAACCGCTCTATTACTGAAACCCTCCTTTCCAGAACAGAAATTTTATTCAATTTTATTACTTTTCAGATTTCGCTATAACGAACGATTGTCATAAAATGTGACATCTTATAATTAGTGGGAAAATGTTATAGTATACTAAATAAAACTATCAACTACATATCGTTATGCTACCTTTTTGTAAATATATTAGAAAATTAACAAAAATGTGTACAAAACGAAAAGTAAGCATCATTTAATGTTCGTAGGCATGTAGTCATTAATCAATCCTTATATTAAATTGCTGGGAGAAATTTTAATCATTTACAAAATATATTTCTTATTTTAAACAGATAAAAAGGTAGTTTTGTTTTAATTGTTTTATTCTGAATTTACATTTTTTTTTTCAGAAAATCTTATTTTAATTATTTAAAATTAAAATTATTTTATTTATTTGATATTTGTACTTATTTATATGACCTTTCACTTCATTTATCTTAGCTGTAGTTTTTATTGAACATGAAAACTATCTACTGAATTAAAATACAGATCGTCCCGTAAGCGTTGTACCTTTATAACGTTTAAATAAAAAAACCGATTCATCCTTCAAGAGACATTTCGAAAGAATACTTGAACATTAACATACAAAACGATGGTCAAGACATGATATCACTAGAATGATTTTTCATAACTTTGTTATTGTTGTTCACAATTTTATTTTAAAATATTTTTTTTTTTTATATTCAGTAACTTGATTTTCTCATTCATATTATTATATATTTACTCATTATGGCTTATATAACTTTATAATTTATTTGTTTATCATGTTATTTAACTCGCAAATTTAATTACTTACATATAGCTTTTAATTAACACTTTTTTCATAACTTTAATTTTAAATAATTTTCATTTTGTAAATATATTTATACTAACTAGATTTCCATGAGTATTTTAATTTTTATTCTTTCTTCTTTCTCAATTTTAATATTACTTTTCTCATAGAGCCTTTATCTTATAATATTTAGACTATAAATTTTCTTTTAAAGCTATCTATGTTTTTATACTTTACGAAACTTTAGTAAAAATAAATAAGGTTTTACATATTTATTATTGTTTTTCACACACTCTACCGTATTCTCCTCATTTATATATATACACTTTCGACTAAAAACCCATCGCAGTTTTTTATTTATTTAAATATTTTAAAAATTATATTTCCTTTTTCTGTACTTACAAGATTTGAGCGCATATGTCACAAGAATTATGTAATTATTATTATCAATGATCTTCTTCACGGTCAACTCTTTATATCCTTCCTATCCGAGTCTACTGCAAACTTTACTCTAATTCCATTCAGTATCTCCAAACAGGTGTTGATAATTGAGTAATCTCAACAACTGAAGTTGTGAGTGCAACAACACATTAGTTATTAATTAGATTTGAACCGGTTAAAAACGCAGTGGCCACGGACAGCTGTTTGGAGAGTACCGGTATTGTGAGGGGAGGGGCCAGGTGCTCCAAACTGATTCCTATTCACCCCAAGAATTAGCACTAGTGAGAGCCCTCGGACAGGTGGATCTGGTTGAGGGCAAGAGCAGCACTGTAATCCTTCTTGTGGTTAACTGCGATGATTTATTCTGCACCATAAGCTATTGAAGGCTTTGAATGCTAGGCTGACCCGCAATGAGGAAACCACCAATCCATCACCCCTTGCCAACCTGTTGTCAGTGCCTTATCTTCCACCAAACTGATAGGCACTCTCATGTAGTGGAATTGGTGAGCAGTTAACTCCACATGCGGATATTTACGGGAAGTATTTTAGAGATTGTCAGTTCCCTTTGACGGAGTAATAGGCAAATCTTCGACAAATGCAGAGTTTCACTTCATTTGAAGTTTTCTCCTTCTAGTTTACGATAGTTAGCTAGTGTTGAAATGTTCATTATGTTTAGATAAAACAAAAAAAGTATTTTCTAGTAAAAATGATAGAAATATGCTTTATTGACAGTAAGCAATTCCAATTACAGTGGATGGCTATAATACATTTCTTAGTCCGATCCTTCTAAAACAGAAAATACAACATGAATTAGTAAATTGCTATACGTAATATGTTCCATAAATCGAATTGAATACAACCTTTTTATATCGTTGGTATTTGAAGGTATGCATTGAAATACTATCTACTGATGTGTGACGAGTCCAGTCTGTGAGAATTCCGCTAAAAGATTTGGAGGTGAGGGGCCTCCTTGTGATGTTTAAACAATGGAAGAACAAATAAAACAGGTAGTAATTAAAAATGAAAGATAATAAGTAAATGATAATAATGGTTAAAAGTCGAAAAATAGTAGGGAAGGGGGGATAGAAGCAAGAGAAGAAAGGAGTTAAGGTAGGGTGAAAGAGGTTTTTGGGACCATTTCTGCCCTACCACCTCGCAGGAAGGGAATATAGGGTGATTGAACGGAATAGTGGGTTGAAGGAAGCAGGGAGAATCAAAAATCTTGATGTGTCTACGTGTGATGTGTTGTTGGGTATAATATATGGCATACTGATATACTGATAGATAAATACCACTGATGAATAAATACCGTATCCATTCCGTATAATTCGACAACAAACTCATGAAGAGTTCTTCAAGTAAGAACTTGATATGAAGGTACCGTTTCTTAAAAACCTTTATGAAACATGTGAACAAGACCAATACCACGCTATACCAACACAATGAAGAGTCATATTGTATTAGTATTGGTAATGGCTAAAAAAATGGTATGCTCCAAGTGGGTTTGGAAAGTACCCTCACCACAGTCGAGCCATACCATAATCAACAGTTTTCTGATAATAAATAATAATAATATATATTATAATAAATAAATAAATAATTTTTCTGCCACTAGTACGTTAAAATATTTGCTAGTGAGGTAGTAACTCAGCGGCTTATCCACAGGTTGCCCCAACTCTTCTTTATAAATTAAAAAAAAAACAGAATAAATTTTAAAAAATACAATAATGTGCATAACAATATTTTTGCTGGTGAGTTTGAATCACGATTATGAAGAAATGTTACCTCAACGGTAATTTGAAAATTTAAATATTAAACTATATATGCGAAAGGGGAATATTTGAATGTTTGTATACAATAAACTTTGAAATATTCGACCGGTAATCTTGCTGATTTTTTTTTTCAAAATGTTCCATGTCGTGATGAGAAGGTTTAGCTTAAGGCAACTGAAATCACAATTGCTAAGGTAAAAAAAAAAAAAGAAAAACTCAACATAATTAAACATTAGACAGCTAAGAAAGTTTTTATGGTTATTATACTCTAATCAATTTATTTCTGATTGAAAAATAAACAAAAATATTACTGAATACATTCAATAACCATCAATTTTGTAAACAGTTATAAAAACAGTATAAATCTTCAAGCAAATTTGTTTTTAGGAGAAAACAAATCGTATTTATTTTTATGAGAAAAAAAACGTATTTGTTTTTTTGGATAACAACAAATTGTATTTGTTTTATGGAGAAAACAAATCGTAGTTGTTTTTAGGGTTAGAAATTGTAGAACCTGATTTATTTGGATTTTGTTTTTCTCCTGATGTCCATTGTTCAAATAATCGTTCATAACACTTCCGCATTTTATCCAAATCATATGTTACTGTAACCGTTGGAAAGCTGGATGTCTGTTCTTTCAACCAATATTAACACCAGGAATGCCCTTATTTGAGCGAAATATTATTTTCAAATAAAGAAAACTTCTCAAATGTTTTATTTTATATATATCCAGTTCTAATTTGTCTTAATGCGAAATATTAGTTTAGTTTCTTCGTTCTTGAATAATGTTAATTCGATT
>NW_027111938.1:252096-255054 GCF_000696795.3 Halyomorpha halys | reverse complement strand
GAATTTGGACTATTATAGAACCTTATACCTACTATATATTGAACATTTACCCATATTTATAAAAACAAAAGAAAAAAAAAACTAAAATTAAGGTAGATTTTCTTTAGATTTTTTTTTTTATATTATAACCTGAAAACTGTACACCACCAAACATCACAAATGATCATCCTTACTGAACCAATTTTAGTAATGGGACAAGAAACAGTTGTTGCGTTTCATTTTTATGGAAACCGGTTAGGTAAGTGTATAGAGACAACAGATATTTTATCTACAAATTTTGATTACATATTATTACCATAAATTTTTATTATATATTATTAAACTAAATAGATATAATAAAAAATGAATTAAATCATTAATGCAATGTGTAAATAAACATAATGAATGTTTAATTTTAACTAAACATTTTAATTGATATCAAACTGCCATTTGTATTTAATTAATCTATGAGTATCCCCTAAATCAAAGAAGTACCATAGCATTCCTGAGTCTCCTCGTTAGTAATGAAGTAATCCTCTGCCTTTGAATTTAACTAATATTTGAGGAAATATTTCCGTAAGACGGATAAATATTTTTCGTTAAATAACTATCAGATTACTGAAGTATAGTTATTGATAGTATCAATTGCTGGTACAACAATTATAAAGTTAGTATTTTTTTCTACTACCGTTTTCCTATCTATTTGTCAGCTTAAACCTAATTGGTTAGAGAGAAGCAATTTTCCGCTATTCTGTTGTCATGAGATTGACAGGAAGGGATCTTTCGCTGGCTGTTATCTGAGACCAATTAGCCAAGGAGCTTAATAAACTAAGACAAGGCGCCATATGGCTTACCGAACCCTGTCAAAGTTTTCAACTACTGACTGACAGCGTCTCCACTAATTATGCCACTTCCCGCATAATTGTTTATAAAAACAATAAAAAACACTAAACATTATTCAGAGGTCGTATTTAAATGAGGCACTAATACGCTGTTCATAATACGCAGTTCAAAAAAGGAATAAAGTAAATACTATATTTTACAACCTGTATTCTCGATTAGCAAGCATTTTTTTATTTAAGTAGACCGTAGTAAGTTCATACCTGTTTGCAGCCAGCTGTTACTTTTTTTTGTAATACTATGTAATTAGAATCCCTGAAATAAACACCTGTTCAAATACAATAGATAATCAGTAGACTATTTGACACAATATCTAACATAATTAATAATAACATATAAGGAATAGATAATATCAGTACACAGTGGTGACTTTTCTATTTAGATCAATACTTCCCAACCAGTTTCAAGAAGGCCACGTAGCTGTTACAAAAATTCAATTTTTGAAAACAAACAAACTAAAATAATATTCAGATCAGTGTCGTAAAAGATGTTCGAACAACTGGTTGAAATCCATACTCCCTCAAGTACGTCCAAGTTTCGCTTTTGCGTTTGGAACGTCAAAGAGACAGAAAGAGCGAGGAAACACGAGACAAGCTCGAATATTTTGGCTGATATCTATCTGATCTATATAATTTCAGACGTTATTATCTGATATAGGTGAAAATGAGATTAGCTTTATCGAAGCTATTTTTTAAAATTAAGGAAACGCATTACACCATCTTGAACCTTTGCAAGGATAACAAAAGTGGTCATCTTAACCCGGGGTACTTTCTTCTTAATTCACATACAATTGATCATCTGTAAATAATATAAAGTAATAGATTTCTTGGTAGTTTATAATTTCTCACTAGGAGGTAATCTTTCATTTTTCTTGGGCTAATTATTTAAACTAAAATATAAACTCTAGTAAATTTACCTGAAGCATTTTTTTTTTTGTCAGCTCACCATGGCAAAGAGGTATCTGACAAATATATTACGAAAGTAAATTTATTATTTTAACATAGCTTGATTTATTTACAAAATATTCGAAATCACAGTTAAAGATAGCGACCCAGAGCAACATCTGTGTAGAGGAATGCTGTAGAGAGAGCCCGCATTAACTTCCAAGTTGAGATTAGCATAAAAACTAAAATACTAAGCCAACGAACTTCTTCTGCTTAGATGCCTCTTCGAGTAAATCCTAAGCTGTAGGATAATAAGGCATACTTGTTTACCTTCTCGGCCTAATTCGTATTCAATAACAGCAAACGATAAACCACTTGCTTCGTGAAATAAAGGCGATGACCGCAGACGAAAATGGGGATTTATAGCCCATACTGGATCTGCTTAAATATACAGCTGCCAGGAAATAGCGACCTTTCGCCGGGAACGTGGACGACCGCAACAGGTCCCGGACAATGGACCACGCCCACGACGGATACGACAGGCTGGAGGTTCGTGCCCCGATACAAATCTGACCCACAGTCCATAAACCCGGAGTCTTCGATCCGCCTTTATACTCCTTTTATCTGCCGTCCGTTCCTTTACGAGTGCGTTCTGCCTCGAGTCAAAAGCAGTGCTAAAACTCTTTCTTTATCACGTTAGAGAGCGAAAAATAACTTAGATATCCGTTCTCTCGGAGAGGTCATAAAGCTAGGCCTACTCCTTAGCCTGTAATAAATATTAGTCATAAAAAATCTGTCCTATACCAATCCATGCGGACAATTTCATTTTATTAGTGAAACTAAAAAAGATCTGTATTTTATTCAACATAAGTATTATCCTCTAACGGTATCTATTGACTTGGTACTCGTATTTTACTGCCGAATAATTTTGCACGTTTATTTGAAATTTTAGAAATCGAAACATGACTGCTTCGAATATATATTATGTTTTCAAACAAAAATAATTTATTTTTAAAACAATCTTGATCCTTTTCTCTCAACTTTATTATTTTTTAACATCCGACGTTTCGACCTCTCAGGTCATTCTCAAGGATTCCTACAAACAGCTCCCTTTAATTACTTTTATAACAAATTTCCTTCACTTACATACTGATTTCTTTGGTTTTACCTTATTCTGTCTTCACTCCTTTTTTTT
>NW_027111938.1:227494-248135 GCF_000696795.3 Halyomorpha halys | reverse complement strand
AAACTCTTAATAATTTATTTTTAATATTTTTAATATTAAAGTACTTAATTTATTTTTATATACTGTTTTGTTTTACGTATACAGATTAGTTTTTTTACTTTTGATACTTGTTTTTATGATAACAAAAGTAGAATTGGGACTTAAACACAAATGGAAAAATTTAAATCAAACCTTGCTCGACTGTCATCGTTCTTTTTTGTAATTCCAGTTATCGATATATGGAATATATAGTAAGTAAAATGCTATAGTGCCAAATTTCGAACTTTTCGACGGAAATATTTTCTTTCTTTCTTATTATTTCTTGAGTGAAAAATGTGAACAAATTGGTCATTTAATCGTTCTTACTTCCTTTATTTCCCATTCTCCATATTTCTTTTCCCTTGTTTTGTTTTTTTAATTTTTTATTTCAGCTTATTTTTTTTTACATATCTATATAACTGAATTTTTTTCCTCATCTTATGTTGATTTTAATTTTTTTTTAATTTTTTGGACACATTATATATCCTCTTACTTACTATAATATTATATTTCATCTTCTATTGTTATCTGTCTACTTCTATTGTCATAAATTAACTATTTTCTGTTCAATTCATTGCTATATAAATTTCCAAATTTGTTTGTTTAATATTTTATTTTTATGGTTATCATCTGTTTATTGTTTTTAGCCCAGATGAAAACCTGAGATTCAGGTCGAAACGTCGGAACAAATAAAGTTTTCTTGTGCTTATTTGCTGACCAAACCTTCTGACCATCTTTTCCACGTCTTTACCTTTTTGTTTAACTGTTGTCTTCTTAGTAGTAACAAAGTTGACATTCATTACTTTCACCTCAGTTAGCTCCATAACTACTAAAATTTTGCAGTAAATGAAAGTTGTATAAGGCGCGCACCGCACCAGGTGGTCTTTAGGATTTTGAGAATTACAAAATTGAATTTGGTAGATCTTAGAAATTGCAAGAGAAGTTTATATTGGTTGTAAATTCCACTTATCAATAATGGAAAATTGAAGTTTTATTTATTTTTACAGGAACTTCATGATTAACTCTTCAGGGGCAGATCTAAGGGTAAATTTATTTTGGGAGGGGGAGGGTCAACTTGAACACAGAATTTCGGACACGCTTAAAGCAGGCCGCAATCTATTTTCAAGATATAAATCTATTGTCCACATTAAAATTGATTATTGCTGGCGTAAATAAGGTAACTAATTAACTTTATTAACGATTTCCTCTCCCCTACGTAATGAATTAGAATTGATAACAGTTATGAGTGTTCATACCAGTAGGTGTAGTTTGAACTCAGCAGTAAATTTTACTGTTATTTTTGTTAAATTTTTTAGTTATTTTTTTAAAAAATATTTTTGAAGAAGAATTTTTCCTTCTAATCTGGCATGGACCAGCAAATAGAAAGATTTAAATTTTGGTAAATATCTATTATAAAAAATTTATTACTGTTCAATCAGGTGCTTAGGAAGTTGGGCCACACAGTAACACTGTAATTGTATCACTAATAAATATATGCCTGATAATTACGACTGTAAATAAATAAACATTTTTTTATTCCTAAGTTTGTTATATAAACTAATTACTGTATTTAGGAATTTAGGTATTTAGGAATATTTTATGATAGAATATATTTAAATATCACATGTTTAGCTTTATCATAATTTTTTTGATATATTTAACTAATACAGAAGATTTGGGTCGAATAAAAAAGTTGGGCAGGTGATCGGTAGCGAGAGGAATTACGCCGGTGCGGCTCGGGACAGACAGCCCACTGTCCTAAAGGTGTTTGTTCAGAGCAACTGAGCACACATCCACCAGGAGGCAGGTTTTTCCTTATCACTCCGTTCTTATTGATAAAAAAACAAGTGAGGTCATATGAACAATGTGGGTATATTGTTAAAGGGTGACTCTAAGAAATTGGATTACTTTTGGCAGCCAGAACATGGGACATGGGAACATGGGAACATGTATGAACAATTTTTAAATCATTGATAGATTATTTAATTATATTTCAATAATAAATATAAATTCTTTATTTACTCTAAGGCGCGTGTCTTTAAAAGAATATTACTACTATTCCAGTAATATAAGCTCTAAAGCCTCTGAGAAAATATAAAGAAACCAAAGGAATTAACATTTCTTTCATAAATATATATTACGACACTATAGATACCTTTTCCAGACCCTAGAGTAGTGGTTCCTCTCCGTTCTTGTACACCGTGGCCTGCGGTTGCAGGGCCAACATTCATCCGCCTTCAGCGAACCCAGCCCACTAACCCTATAATGCCGTGTAGTAAAAGAAGAGCTATGTTGTATGTATGTGTATGTATCTGTATATTTAGATTTAGGCTTCAGATATAAGTCTTGTATATATTGAATTTATATTGTAAATAAAAATTTAATTTATAATCTTAAACACTTTCTTAAGACTGGTAATTTTTTTAAATAAATAATTTAATTTCTCTCTATTTTAGTCTCAACACATTTTATTTTTCTTATAAGTCCAACGTTTCGGCCTTTTTTTAAATTTTTTAAACTCTAACTACATGCAGGCTATTCTGCCCAGGTCAAAACAACAATTTCTAATTACTCAATATTTACATTAACACCAAAATTAAAATCATTTATCACAGTCACTATTTATTAAAACTTTATCACAACAATACCTGAGGATGGCCGGATTGGCCGAAACGTCGGACTTATAAGAAAAATAAAATGTGTTGAGACTAAAATGGATAGAAATTAAATTATTTATTTAAGTAAATAAAAATGTTTGGGGTAGGAAAAAAAAAATCCCTTCAGTAGAATTCAAGAGCGATAAATATTGACGAATGAGAAATCAAAAGAAAGATATTTTTTTGGAGAGATAATGAATCTCATTTTCGATTATAAAATTCTTACTACAAATTTAATAAAAGTTATTCATATAAGTGAGAAGATTCATTACCTCTGACAGAGGTAAATCGAGAAAACGAGAATAAAATTGAGTTTTAAAGATGCGTTTATGAATACCCAAGTACGGTCCTGTTGAATGTACATTGAACCCCGTGTTTTAAGGCTTACAAGGCAATACACGAATTATGTACGATTTAAATTTTCTTCTGCTAATATAAACATATTTTAAGCTAAAGACTCAACCATTTCATCGTTTCTTTTTTTTCTTAAATCACACAGCGATATTCGAAGAACGTTTAGAACAATCTGAACTCAAAATATCGAAAACAAAATGTGTTTAGTATATCCGTTTCTGAATATGTAACGTTTATTTGAGCGAACGGCTCAACAGATTTCCAATTTTCATTCTATAAATTATTCATGCCCACGGGTTCCCACCAAAAATTGGTAGCCCGCCTAGAACAAACGTTCATGTAAGACCTAGCTATGAGGTTTAAGACTTATTGGAGCTACATTTTGTTTTGTTCATAATTAAACCATTAAACTGTTTTTTATTAAAGAACTATGAGATATATTAACATTTTATTAAGATCACCATTATATTAAAAATCAATTGTCTTTATAACCTCCCTCTACATTTTACTGTTTTGAGTGACATAATATCTATAATATGGTATCTGTTATGTGTTATCTGACATTAGTTTCTAATGTCAAAATCTGCAATACGTTAGAATTAAAAAAAAAAAAATGTTACTCATAAATTACATTGCCTGTATACCTCTAAAAATTTTAAACCAAGAAGATATTATTTTGATTAATATAGCACAGTTTGAATGAAATAAAAAAAAAAATTAGGTTTATTATACGCTATTAGATTTTCTCCTGGTTTGTTTGAGTACCTTGACACATACCACAGCCTCCTGGAGAGGGATCACAAATAAATTTAGATACCGGTAGTGCACGATGCTCGCCCTGACAAGATGTTGAGGAGGAAGTGGGAGGCGCCCAGGATATCCTTGCAGGTGTTCTCTTCATAGGCAAATCTGACGTCTGCTTCCTCTAGGGGCACTTGACCTTATCTAATCCATAGCGAAAAAAAAATCTGCTATCAGCCATTCATAGCGCCACTGAATGAATGAAGCCACGTGTTCATCAGAACATTTCAATATTTATGAGAGTTTTCTCATTAACTCAACCACAATATTGTACAGTTTACAAGACTCAACTAAATATTAACCAGAATAGGAAATTTTTTTGATTTAGCACTAATAATAATTAATTTTGCGTTTAGTTCGTTGAATTAATTCTTAATTCCACAAATGAAAAATATTTCTAGCTTTATATACCTTATATACGGTATGTCTGATAGAAATATTTTATTATCTGATTAATATTTTATTAAAAAGATAAAAACAAAAATTGCATTGGTCAATTTATTCGCATAATCAATCATTATCTGCACTATACGATCCCTAAAACGCTTGAAAAAAACAAAAACTGATTTTGCATATTTACGACGTCTAGAAGTAGTTTATTCGTTTTTTAAATTGTTTTAACTTTAATCATAAAACCTCAAATTTTGCGGGTAGGATAAACATTGTATTTATTACACACATTAACACATTAACAACACAAATTAAAAATTTGAGGAAGATAGTCCGGGTGGGGGTCAATAAAGGTACAAAAATAGTAAAAGAAAATTTATTGTTAACCAATTTTTTGCTCTACTTTCTGATTGAAGAAGAAATGAGAGAATGAGTAAAGGAGGGTCAGGTAGAAAATCTCTCCTTCAATCAGACAGGTATTCCCCATCCCCTCCACCATATTCATTGGTTATTTTAATTAATTTTTTTAATATTTCTTTTTGCTTACTTTTACATGTCATTATACCTCACCTATACCATATTTACTTCACTTATCCATTTTATCTTTTACAACTACTTCTTTACCATATTTCTAACTTTTTCTAACGAGTATTATTTTACAAGTTATTAGTCTAGATCTGTATTTAGAACTTTATCATTCCTGGTTGTGTGTATTAGTAACTTGTTTCTAATCCACCTAAACGTGCTAATATATTTCCTAATATTATTATTATTTTTTATATATACTTTATAAACATAATTGTTTTTATTTTAATGTTTTGTATCTTTTTTTTTTTTCATTTAGCCCTGAAGAAACCCTGCAAAGTGAGGCGAAACATTGTTTAACAACTAATAGTATCCTTTTATTATTTTGAAACCTTTTCTAACCGCCATCCGGCCTATCTTCCTACAATCTACTTCATACGTATCATACATAACTATCTTCTTCCAATATAAATTAAAAATTAGATTAATTATTTTATATATATGATTGTTTGAAATAGGTTTAGTTTATTATCAATTTACACAATTTTGATCCTTATTTTCTCTCAACTTTTATTCTTTAAAATTCTCCTACGTTTCGGCCCTCAGACCATTCTCAAGGATACAACCTACAAAAATTTTTTTTGTTTTTATATAACAATTACATTATTTCCTTCAATTACACACTGATTTTTTTGGCCATACCTTCAATATTGATGTAATTGCTTTTTTAAAAACCACAATTGCAGGCTAATTGCCCTTGTCACATCTTTAAAATAAATTAATCATTAAAATGATGTCATTAATTAATGATAAAAAAGTTATTGTTGTATGATAAGGTGATAAAAAACCTGTCCTAGCCTGTTGAAGGTAGGTTCCGTTTTTATGTTGTAAATTTAAATGAAGGAGGAAAAGTGTTTTGTAAAAAAGTTTTAAATCTAGGATATCAATTTTTTATAATAAAAAAAGTTATGTAAGTGAGATATCTATTTAAAAACAAAATTTTATGAAGTGATTATGATATTATTTTAATAATTAATTTATTTTAAAGATGTAACAAGGGCAATCAGCCTGCAATTTTGGGTTTTTAAAAAAGCAATGTCATCAATATTGAAGGTATGGCCAAAGAAATCAGTGTATAGTTGAAGGAAATAATGTAATTGTTATATAAAAACAAAAAACTTTTTGTAGGTTGTATGCTTGAGAATGGCCTGAGGGCCGAAACGTTGAAGAATTTTAAAGAATAAACGTTGAGAGAAAAAAAAAAAGAATCAAAATTGTGTAAATTGATAATAAATTAAAAATGTTAAATCAAAAGGTGGGTATTTGTTTTTTTTTTGTTTTTTTTTTAAATTATCGTTAATTTTGTATATATTATTTAACTATATTAGTTATAGAATAAAATAATAGGAACACTATAGTTGATAATTTGAGTATCTTTAATTTGTCGCATCAACATATACACCTATGATCAATTGTTTTCGAGGCATATACGAAACACCATAAAATATGACCTACTTCTATTCTCTCATTATAATATTTCAGGACTTTAGTATCTTCTACCTCCTAAATAGTAAAAAAAAAAAAAAGAAATCCGTCCTTCCATTTTGAGCATCCCTTGACTGGACTAGTTATATTCTAATGTCATTTAATAATATTAAGGTAACTAGAAGCCTAGTCTGTCAGTAAGTGCTTAGCAACCATACGTACTTTGTAATGTCCACATAGTCAAAAATGTTATAGGCAATTCAGCCTTGCTATTTAGGAATCTTACGAAATATTTAAACAACGATGTGGAACATGAGATAAAGTGTACTTGGGTAATCCTTGCACCAAAAATAAATAATAGACAATTTGTCTCCTTATTACATACCGCTGTCGTCCGCTGTTGCTGTGCTAGTCTTTATTTTCTTACGACCTTACCTTGGCGTGAGGTCTCCCAGACCGACTTATCGGAGGAGCCTATCTTTTGCTTGTTCAGGTCCCTTTTGATGCCGAGCTCTGACATCATTATAATCTTCGGTAGGGATCACCATGTTTAGTTTCGGTTGTTTTCTCACTAGGTCAGGGGTTAATCTAAAGACTACACTGCAGGGCAAATGACGCAAATGTGACGAATGAGCCTTGCGGTTGAAGGTGTGGAGCATTTCACGAAAAATTAGAAACCGCCGAATGCTTTTGGCAATGAGGAAAGCAATTGCTTGTTTCAAACCTCAGCTATAAGCACGGTTGAAGGACAATCGATCACAAAAATACTTGTGTTAGAATTTTTCATATTGACAAAACGCTTTATTTTACAAGTAATGCTGCCCAAATATATTTCGTTGCAATAAGGTACAGCTACGAGTACTAATCAGTCTGTTATATATAATATAAGTTAAGTATTGGCGAAAGCACAATGTCAAAAAAGAGAAGAAGGAAAAAGATCTAACTCTCTTGAGCTGTTGTAAAATACTAATCTATTTGCGGAGCCTGTCCGTCTATATATATACAATCGGTCAGCTGTTCTCGATCAGCTGATATGGACCAGTCAGCTGACAGTCCGTAACTTATAAATCAACTAACAATGATATAATACGTTTTTTCTTTGATACTTCTTTTCTATTACAACTTATGGTGTTCTTTTTAATATGCATGTTAATTACATCTTTCTTGTTGTTACTCAAAAAAATAATTTTTTCCCGAACAAAAAATTGTCTACATTTGATTTCTTAAAATAACTATGTAAATAAGCTACATAACAATTATACTCATTTTCAATTCACGTCACAACTTTTATATCTATTGTGTAATTCGATATCTTTATTCACAAGCACTAATATTTACTTTAAGTTATAATGCTTATCTGGACATATGGAGTTAAGCTTTGGGGCTCCACTAAACCATCAAATTCCTCCCGAATCCAATTCTTACAGTCCATAACCCTTCGTAAAATCCTTAATGCCCCTTACTTTGTCACAAATCAAATCGTCCATCATGACCTCAATGTCCCATATGTTGCCGATTTGGCCAAAACCAGATACCATTCCTTCCATGGACAACTTCCCAACCACCCAAATCCACTTGTTTCTAATCTGGCTTCTCCTTCATTACCTAATAATCCTCGTAGGCGTCTGAAAAGAAGATGGAAATGTTATTGGAGTTCTATCAATGGGTAGATTCTTCACATGTTTGTATCATGTCATAATATCACTTACAACAAATTTACTTGATGTGTATTGAGTTATAAATAACAATAAATAAATTATAAAAAAAAAAAAATTGAAAAAAAAGTCCTCTGAGGTATACCTACACAGAAAGCCAGTAAACATCTTCTTGACCTTATTTAAGCGTTGATTTTTACAATTATTCAGATTAATTACCTCAAAGAGTTTCATATCATATTTTTTATTTATGTTTATGGGAGAGATGTTTTCGGTGTCCATTCACTATTTATGTTTTTAATTTTCTTCTTTTTTTTCTCAGACGTCGTATAAATACAATAATTAATATATATTTGTTTTTGTTATACAGTTGTAAATAACAATAAATAAATGATAAAAAAAGAAGTTATAATGCTATAGTTGTTTATAGAATATACATTTGTAAATTAAACCAATAAAATGTCTCCAACGGTTCATCTATCCGGTACACGTACAAGAACGTTATGACACCGAACGTTATAATATTTTCAATCTCTTATTTTTAATTGTATCAAACTGGAGAATGGAAAACTTGGGATCAGCAACTTATAGCCTACCTGTAGTAGTAGCAGCTCCAAAAGAACAAATGAGATCCGAAACAAGCCGCGGCGAGATCAGTCACCCTGCTGGGATCGTAGGGCTTCGAGGAGTAGAAATAATGCTTTTACCACGACAGATTCCGAAATCGGGCTACCAAATGCCGCCAGCCCTGCGATTGCCTGGGGCTGTAGCAGCGAACGAGGTGGGTTCCACCGCTGAGGTTACCAATCGCCGACTTTTCATCGTGAGCAATTCCGGATTCAGACATCTAATGGATACTAAAGCTTCCGGTGCAAACAGGATTTATCTGACAGTCAACAAGAATGTTAAATCATATGAGTTAAAATATTTTGTAATGTGCCTTTCTTGTCTTTGGTATTTCATGTTAATTGTCGGAGAACGGTTCATTTTGGGGTGACAAATGTATTCATGGCTTATAACAGCTTGGAACATTATTGTTTTCAGTGGTACTAAAACCGCATTGACTCTTCAAAACAAGTTGAAGTGCTTATTTGGATTTCTGTAACTAGCAATGCATTATGTACAAGACTACAATCTATTTGTTATAACATGAAATCTTCTCTTTGAAATCAACGGAATAAACGGAGAAATCATGGCAATTTTCCTATAATCAAAAATTAGCTCAGTAACTTTTATTAAAACTTTGTAGTTTTTTTTATATATTGTTAATGTAAAATACAAAATGTTTATAACAAATGGATAATAAAAACTACATGACTAGGAGCTGGTCTACATAAGAACTGCGAGTGGTCTTAGATTAAATACTTTTTAAATGAGAAAGGGGGTGATCTGGTCAGAATCTAAACCAGCGGTTTCCAAGAGGGTCCTCCCCCCCTGCTATGGAAGAGTCAAGAATCTATAAACAGAGAGACTTGGCGAATCTCTTAATGTCTCTTCTCCAATCTATGACTTGTAAAACAGAAAATAAATTTTGTTCCAAGATCGAGCTCGAATCTGGAATAAAAATAAGAGTGATTAACTCACTGTAATCAGTAGAGCCAGGCGGCATAGTACCTGGGAACATCTCTGTGGAGTTGTACAGAATATCACAAAATGTTAACCACGCTGGAATCAATAGTTATAATATAATGATATAATATAATTATAATAAAGCAGTAGTGCAATATATTCATAAAATCGATAAGACATAAATTGCTGGACTGAAAAATTCATTAAGGGAGTGCACAATTAATTTAGCAAATGTTTCCTCTTTTGTATAAGTGTAGTCCGATTTTAAGGTTGTATTGATGTATCCGCTTTCATTTTATTTTTATTCATTTTAGAGGGAAATAGGACAAGAAATGCAAGAATATGACAAGCTTGTATTTTTTACATATCTATTTAATAGCTTCAGCATAAACAACTCAAAGTACTATTATGAGGCATACACTAATGAGCTAGTTTCTACTCGTAAGCATACCGCAAATACTGGTTTAGAGTACAATAACTGTGCGGTACGAGTTGTGCTGTACTGGAGGGGGAAGGACCGCATGCCGCTCATCTACTTCAATGTGACCAACCATAACTATTATAATCCGAATATAATGATTATACAACAGTTTAACAATATGGAATTACTAAATCACTCAATATCTGTACATAAGTGTGCAGGAACTAAAATGTGCATTAATTTCAGACGATTAAAAATTGGGATGATTGTGTTGACTAGGATCAAAAATTTGGTTTAAAAAACATTCATTAAAGGACATCATACCAAAAATGTAAAGTCATACGCGTAGTATCCTAAGTTTTGAGTGAAGCATGTTACTGCAAACCGTATATTAGGCCGTAGTAACAATTATATGTATTATAATAGAACTTCCTATGATTTATATTCTTGAAAAAATTTAATGTATATTTCCTTGAGTAAGCTTTACTCGTTCACTACAATATGCGATTGTCTTAGGTTACTTGTACAATTCCAGAGAACTTTCATATCACGGATTGTTAATGAATGAAGTATCGGTTCATTAGATATTCACCTTAGAGGGAAGTTTCCATTAATGCACTATACGCCGGTTACTGTTTTATTACCGGACCGAGTTATGGTAACTCGTGGGTCCCGGGCTGATAGCACCGACTATTGCCCGAAGCGGTGCCGGAGATGAGTTTCACAAGTGACGAGGGGCTCCCATGAACCTGCATGTCGCAAGACAAGTGTAACCGGTACAAGGACCTACCCTCCTGCAGATCTCAAGGGTGGTCGTCGCTGCATTAAGGCGATACCTTGTCCCTCAACAATTGGGGTCTGGCTACATGTTTACTTTCCTGTTCAAGTGGGAATCGCCAAGTTGTTCAACTAGTAGCCCAATACTCGATATAACTTCACTTTGCCTAGAATAACTCAAAAACAAATTGTCCCAAGTAACAACTGTGGTGAAATTATACAAAAAAATAATTCCTGAAATGCAGAGATGGTTAAAATTTCTATCACATTTCTCTTAGCATACAGTGGGAGAAAAAGGATTTTACTGCTGTCACCCGAATTGCTACCATGATAATAGAATTATAGGCAAATAATTACCTTCTCCTCTCGTTTTAAGTTATTAAGAATATGTAGCCTCGAAAAGTCATTTTAGTACTCAAAGAAGTTTTTTGATTAATTCAATGTTTATATTATTTTTGGATTAAAAGCCGAGTTTTAGCAACTTCTAAACCACAAATCTATATTATTTTTTTACCGATTTCTAAAGAACAAATGCCAAGCAATGGTAAATACAAGAACATTTAAATTTTTGTAAATTTAACCATTGTTCAAATACTTAAAACAGTTTTAAATTCTGGTGATTTTTTCTGATGCCTTATCGTAAAATATAATTATATTGTATATAATTTTTCGAACAAAAACTATACATTGTTGTTAAATTTTAATTTTTACCTATTTTAGTTATTAGTAGCAGATTATAATATTTATTAATAAATAAAAATATCGGATGCTGTTTTAGTATTTAATATGAAATATATAAATAAGTGACATAGACTCATGTACAAAGCTATATTCTTATAGGTTGTATTGTAAACCATCATTACCTCTTTGAAATTACCATTTGTTTTGTATTGATTGATAATGTTACTGGTTTTGTTCTATAGTTTGAGGAAGAGGTATAATGGAATAGAGGAAAAATCATCCAAAATCTACCTGGAAAAATCAACCAAAAAATTGAGTCATATGACCTATTGTATATAAAGGACAATGTGTATTTATTTTATTGTTGAACACAAATTATTTGATCAGTTTTATTTTATTATATTCTTGATATAGATTCATATTTTTATTTATTCAAATCATGATAGTATTATCTTTTATTATATATAACTATATATTTCCTTATAGTTATTTTTAATTTAATGTTGTTTTCTTTTGATTTACTGAGTATTATTTTTATAATTTAGATTTTTTTTCCGTTTGCTCTTTTATTCTTTTGTTTCTGTATATATTGTATGAAAATTTGAACACTATTACTTAGTGCCCTTAATTCGTGGAAGATTACAGTTCATTTCAATAAAATAAAAAAATATGAACCAATGGTCAACTCCCTTCTTTTTGCCTTCATTTTCCCTTTATAGAAGAGTAGACTATACTACGCCGTAGTTTTCTATTATGTGATGTTTTCTTTTGTGAATTATCCTTGTGAACAATTACTTATTATTATATCACTTGTACGATACAATAAACGTATAGTGAGCTATTTTTATTTTGATCCACGGAATAACTTTTACTATGGCTTCAGACGGTTCATGGACACCGTGTCTGAACATATTCTTGTTTTTACAAGAGTCAGTAACTCCTCAGTCCTAGGTAAAGATAAATTTTACGGTTTTGGAAGCCTTATTGTTGTAACATCCTTATAATAATCCTATTTAGTTTCTATGATGGATAATACATTTTTATTGACTATTATTTTGACCAACGTACGTGATTGTGATAGTGTTATGATGTTTCGTTAGTACCAGAGTAAGTTGAGTGGATTTTTTGTTTGGTTTGCATCGTTTACCCTTTCCGATTTATTCCTTAAGCAATAAAAAAAAAATAATAAAAATATCGGTACCTTAGAGCGTGAGAGTGAAAGATCAATCTTAAATTATATATACCGGTCATTAGTAGGGCAAAATATCGATCTCCCTCATCGATAAGCAAGTTCTTTGTTGGACTGAGGGGTTACAAGGCTCTGACTGACGTCTCCCGTATTTATTCCTTCTTTCTTTTCCTTCCCCTCAGACCGTAGTTTATGGCTAGTGGACGTTACGATTGTGATCTCAACTTGGCAGGCCTGCCTCTCAACAATACTCATTATTCAACACCCATGAATAAGAACGTTAGAAACAATACATATAAATACTGTCAGGGTACCGTTGACCGTTTATTTGTAATATGCTGCAGTTTTATTCTTATTCAACAGCAGATTGCTATACAATATTTACAATAAATTGATAACATATGCTAGAGCAAGAACAATCGATGTTTGAATGGGTGATTCAATGCTAGCACATCCATGGGCATTGAATGTTTTAGGCAGTTTTTTTTTTAAGGAAGATGGTCTGGGTACAGTCAAACAAAAACTCAAAGATAATTAAATATAGATTAAAGTATAGATACTTATTGATTACTTACTTAATATAGATATCGAGCTAACGTTTGGCCACCACGTTGTAGAGCTACATCAGGGCTAAAAAAGATACAAACACTTGAATGATGTAAATACTTTTATAAATGAACAAAGTAAATGTAAAATTGAAAAGGTCTACAATGAAACGTAAAAATTAAATTTGAATAATAAAAGATTATAGACAATTAAAATATAAAATAAAGTACAAACTAAGACATGGAAAAAGGGGGATAAGAATAAAGGAAGAAAATTAACAAAAAATATTGATTTTATTATTCTTAAAAATAATAATTCATTTTGTACATTATCTTCCTTTATTCTTATCCCCCTTTTTCCATCTCTTAGCTTGTGCTTTATTTTATATTCCTCATTTTATCTGTTTTTATTTCCGTTTTCACTAATTGTCTATAACATTTTATTATTCAAATTTAATATTTACGTTTCATCGTAGACCTTTTTAATTTTACATTTACTTTGTTCATTTATATTTACATCATTTAAGTTTTTGCATATTTTTTAGCTCAGATGAAGCTACGTTTCTTCCCACTTTGTAGGCAAAGTGCGACGAAACGTTAGCTCGATATAAATAGTTTAATCACTATTTGAGTTTTTATTTAACCGCAACAGGACCATCTTTCTTTTATTATTACACTCAGTCGATCAGCGATCTTCCACATTTTTTGTTTTTGTTCCAAGTTTTTTTATATTGGGTTTTCTATAACATTTTTTAATCATCATATTTTAATTCGACTATCATTCCGGAGAAATTTATCCGTTGCTCAAATTGTCGATGAAGTTGAATGACTATTGATTAATCTTCTAATGGAAATCAAGAAATGGTTATTACAGAAATGAGAGGATGATGATCAATCGTAAACTTTTAGGTAAAATAGAGATTTTTACTTGGAAAAATATTTTAATCAATCCTCTCCACATAGCACCTAGTTAAATTTATTTATGTCTTAAATTTTGGTAGTTTTCAGAAGTTAAAAAAATTGTAGTCTAGAATAAGAAAAAATATATATAATTTTTTTTTTCATTTATATGTTTTTAACACAACACCTTAGAGTCTTCAATTATAATATATATTGTATTGTCCAATCAGAGTTAAGGGATCAAAATAGTAAGTGACTATAGAGTTAAAATTTTTATATAAAAACAAAAAAAAAAACTATTTAGATATTATTATATTCCATATTTATACCGAACTAGCCCAAACCAGATATCATTCCTTCCATTATAAACTCCCTTATAATTATAACCACCCAAACCCAGTTTCTAACCTTGCTTCCTCTTCCGTTTCTGACAATCCTCCGAGGTGCCTGAAAAGAAGATGGTCATGAAACCTGCTAATGTAAAACCGTCATTATAGTGCTACCAATGAGTGCTTTCTGCGCCTGTATCACTTCATTATAACTGAGGTCAAATTTACTGAATGTATTGTTATCTACAGTTGTAAATTTCAATAAAGATGTTAAATAAAAAGACATTATCAAAAAAGGTAGAGGCCAAGCGTCCTATTTGATTCAACTGAAAAATAAGACACCATCTTGCAGATTTTAGGCGTTGGCGTAGGCGCTACTTTAGCGAATGGGCTGTGCACGAAGTGAAATAGCCAGTTGGAGAAAACGTAAAGGTAAAACCACTTTCTTGAAATTATGATAGGTACGATTGAAATACTGTTTGTTTGAAAACAAATATCCCTCTTAATAGTGGAAAAATGAGTGTAACAAGAAAACATTTAACTCCTTTGTTTTAACTGGTATGGCAAATGAACTAGCATCAGATAGTAATAGATGCTTTAAAATTTATACACAAATATTAAGTATTTTAGACTGTTTGCAATGTTTCTCTTGCGCCTTTGATTGCTACTACAGAACAACCTGATGGATCCATATTTAACTGGGATCACGAAAAAAGTTTTTATATTTAGTCGCTTGATCATAGCATGAGTTTCAGTACAGGATTGGTCATTGAATCTGTAAAGCAGTATATCACTTTTTTCCTTTCACTTTATTGCATTCCCAAGAGATTACTTTTTTTTAATGTGAAATTCAGCCAAATATAAAATAAAACTGAAGATGTCTGAAATTCATACCGGAAAAAAATAAATGCACAAATAAAAGATACAAGTGTATGTTTTTAGAAGAATACTGTATTTTAATCAACAGCTTATGTTCATTTTCGTTTAGTTTTACAACTTAACTTTTTATCGTAGAGTTTAGCCAGGGTCTGTGCCTATAACTCCCTGATGAAGACCTGAAAATCAGGTCGAAACGTCAGCACGAATAAATATTTTTTTGTTAATTTGTGGGTTTTTTTTTGCTGACCGCACCCCAATTGAAAATAATTGAATGTTTGCTAAGACTTTAAAACGCACACAGTAAATTTTCTTGAAAAAAAGTGTAGAACTAAGATTCACTAAAAAAACTAAGATATTAGCTAATTTTTCAAAGATTGCTCAATACTATCCGCACAAAACAGTTAAGTATATTATTATACAGTATTTCAAACACCAAAATTTTTATTTTTCCAAATAATGAGAAATCAATATTTAAGGTTTTATTTTAGGTAATAAAAAAACAAAAATCTGTACTGCTATTACCCATGGAGGATCATGGGTACAGTACTTTGTAAGGAAGTACTGTTACTATACCAATGGTTGTGCAAGGAGGTGATTTAGCCAGAATGAAGCTGGGTTTGCCCCGAAAGACTTATCGGCTTCAGTGAAACAGAAAATAATTATCTGCCACAGCCGGATTCAAGCTCGGGTCTTTGGAGTTAGTAGTACATTGCCTTATCAATGAGCTTCACACCCCTTTTACCAAATATACATATTTATGAATATAATAATTATATGTGTTGATTTATTTATTGGGAAGAAAAATTCAACTAAGCCTTAAATGTCACCAAATTCAAAAAGGCATTAATGCCTTGAACAGATCAATTTACAATTACTTTTTGGTACAGCTAAATTTTAAACAATTTCTATGGAACTTTTTTGGCAATTTAAATCCTTCTAGAAGATAGATTTACAATTCGGTCAATGATAATAGAGTTGGGGTCAGTATGATTCATCTTGACTAGAGATTGGTGTATACTATTTTTAATTCATCTATTTTTCTAGAAGCATATTAGAATGACTTATCACAATGAGCAATTCTACGTATCCATGCACAAGCAGTGAATAAAAAAGAAGTCGTAATTTAACAAGAATATATCAGAGGAAGTTGCTCTCTTCTTAACTAAAAGTGTTCAAATCACTCATCATCAAATCATCTCATGTTCAAATCATTCTTTAAAATTGTTCTTGAGCAGATTACCCATCCCTAATTGAGACCCGCTATTCACATGCATGAGCTTGATGAGACGAAGGAGGAACCTGAACACAAGTACTCAACAGCAGGTAATAAATATAATTGCCCAGCCTCAAATATGAAAAGGCTTTTTTTTCCAGACGGACATGATCGAAACGGAATAGACTTCCTCGGAATCCATTTAAGTTACGAGTGATAGGTGGTTTATGGGTGTAAAATTGCTCCATAGGGATTGAATGAAGCTTGTCCTATTATAGGAGGTAACGGCTTTGTCTTAGCGTTGTTCCTGGGACATCTGGTTCCTCGATGAGTCACGACTTGGCTTTTACAACTCGCCAACAGGGACAGACTAACCTCCGCGATTCGCAACTTCATCGTCGCTACCTTTCTTATGTTTCATTAATTGCCGTTATAGCAATTCGGAAAAAAAATAGGACACGACGAAATCGCTTAATTATATTTCTTACATTGAAACTAACACTAACAAATAGAACGCATGTAACATTATTCTTCATCCTAGGTTTTATAACGAGTCATGGCCTTCTAAATCAGAATCCACAAGTCGAGACTAATGATCTTGGTAAATCATGGATTTAATGACCCTTTTCCTACGCATGCCTTATACAAGTTCTTCCACAGCAAAATTGTTGACTCCAGAATCAGCATCTACCGGACGCGACTAGACGTCTTGATAAATCATGGATATACTTGTTCATTCTAATTATGCAGTTGCCTTTAATTACAAAGTTGTACAAATATTCACAGCAAAATAAAATGCATAGGCTCCAATATCAGCGTCTTGGTAAACCATGGATTTGCAACAGTTTTCTTTTGTACAAATTCTTCCAAATGTGTACAGGAAAATAAAAGTGGTGGCCTCCGAAATTAGCGTCCATCAGTCGTAACTAGTTATCTTCATAAATCATGGATTTGCTGGTTCATTATAATATAATAGTTACTTTGGCCATCTTCCTTACTCTATGTCCATGTTCCTGAGTTAGGCAGACCTCTTATGTTGAAGGTTTTGTAGAGTAAGAGGACAGTGGTTTTGGGCAGTATTTCTCTCCTCCCCTTTATTCAACTTTTTATTTTGTGGCCAATATCATTATTAAATTGCACAGTGCATCTGAGATATTTAAAATATCCCACTATTTTCAGAATTATATGCTCAAAATTCCATCAGTTTTACCGATCTAGTGGGATGTGATGTGATCATAATCTACTTGGTCTTGGATGCATTTATGACCAGGTTAGTTTTCCTAGAAGTTCTAATTAGAGTGACGCTTCATTTGTTGCCATTTAGGGTCTTCCAGTTATATTGAGATCATCGTCATGTTCCAGACTTGGAACGGTTTTATTTACGATTTCATCTGAAGTTTGATAAGCTGAAGGTTTTATTCATTATTTCACTGGCCAATAAATATGTATCTAAGTCTATACTTTTTAAATAAGGTACATTGGAACATTGAAACTTCTTTTAATTGCCTACTCAAAAAAAAGTTTGATTTCATCTATTTGTGATATCCTTATTTTTATCTCTTCAATTTTTCATTATGATAAATTGCTTCTAACCTTACGTGCCAAAAACTACAAGATTCAAAGGATCAATATCATTTGTTTTATCTTAATTTTATTGATATCGTTAGGCGTCAACATGAAAAGGTGTCATTGGTCAATTCAATGAGATTACAATGACTTAATTATTTTATACTATTCATACAAGAGTTTTTTTTAGAACAGGATGTTCATTCACCAGGTTTTATTTGTTTGCTATGGTTCAATAAATTTTGAATTCAACCTTCAATCTTCTGCAGATCCTGTAATCGTGTAGTTTGATATCCATTGATATCATATATTGATCCAATCTGGTAGTCTATCATAGTGATTTTTCGTATATTCATTTCTTACAAAACTATTTGAGTTTAGGTGTTTATTTTTATTTTACGATATGAAAAATGGGGTTCAGTATGGAGGCGTGTGTATTGTTTATTTTTTGTTTTAAATTCGTTCATTCCGTGAGAAATAAGTGGCTGTAAGACTATTTTTTACCATAAGTTTTTTCGTGTTTGAATGTTTGAGATTTAATCAAATTTTCTGGACATCTATTTGCCTTGAGATTTTTTAAATAATTCTTTAAATTAAAAAGTTACTCCTTAAATTGCTTCAATTACAGCAAATACATTTATAATCTATTCCAGCCTTGATGAGTGTGCTATGGAAAATTTCAGTATGAGCACTAGCAAAATTTTAAACTAGCTGATGAGCTAATCAGCCAATTTCTAACTAATAATTTAATTTAGTTATAAACAATTTACAATAATTATTCAATAATAAAAATGATATATTTTTTAATTTATCAATTTATCTCTGTTATTGAGTAGAGACACAAAGAGGGTAGAGACAAGCAGTTGGCTAAATAAATAAGGTTATAAACTGTGAGTAAAAAATAAGGAAAATAAACAAAAAAAATATTTAAAGGTATGAAAAATAGAAAAATCTTGGTTTCTAAAATAAATAAATACAAACTAAAATTTAACTAGCTAAAAAAAAAACAAAAAAAAACACAACGGTTCTTGCAAAATAAACACGTATTTAAAATATATACAGATAATAAACTAATACTATTATTTCTAACTGATAAACAATACAGAAAAAGACAAACAAGTAGAAAATATTAGATGATCTAAATAAAAAGTGGAACATTTTGAAAAATATTGATATACTAATAATTAAGCACAAGAAAATCAAATAAAAAGCAAGCCATGCCGTATAAATATAATGAGTTGTTGTAAGTACAAAAATAATAAACTAACATATGTAAGTAGTTAACAAAGATATAATTTTGTTTAACCTTCAGTTTTTTTTTAGGTATAAATACATTTCATGATACTTAATATCTTCGTTAAATAGGAAAGTAAGTTAATTAATTAACAATTTATTTATGTTTGCTATATTTATTTTTATTTTTCTAAAAAGTGAGAAAGCATTAAGTTATGTTTTACAATATTTGTATATTATTTATTATACATTATTGTATACTTTATTAATTTTATAAAAATTAATGTAGTTTGTTTGTGCTAACAGCACTAACAAAATAATATTTTTAAAAAAATGCATTAAAGTTCTTTAAAACGAGTATAATAGGACTCCCTAAAAGATATTCCTTTTACGCTTCAGAAAAATGTTTAGGGTTGCTGAAAGTTTTTATTTTCGTTACTAAACAAAAAATAATAAATTGAATGATCATTGAAATTAACAGGTTGAAGAGGAGCATGATCTGAAAATGTATCTTAAGTATTTTTTATCCTTAGTAAAACCTGTTGTTGTTTTTTGGGTGTTTAAAAAACAGAGAAAAAAAAAGCATGTGTCTTGTCAAATGCTGCAATGGAACTTTCATGTTGTGTTGATAGAGTAGGGTTAGACAAACGTTTTGCGACGAATTCCCCCGTTTGAGCTATAAACTCTCCAACTGTTCAATAGAAATCCCGATGAAATCCCCTATTACCTCCAGAACCCTCCCTTAAACCTCCAACGGACAAACGTTTTTCTAGTAACCAGAATGTGGGTCATGAGTATACTAGTGCATATTTTTTCTTCACTTTTTTTTTTTTTGTTTAATTCACTCTCTCCCTTCAACGGCTGTCCAGGTAGTGCTTTCCTTCCGTTCCCACCTGGAGTCATGATCGGAATATTCATTTCGTTTTTCAATACTTCACGACCCTAGTTTTTAATGATTTTTTCTATCCGCTGGTTTTGTTTACTTGAGTCGTTTTAGATTAGTATTTAAATAAGGACAGGTAGAAACTATTTTTTTACCCCTCAGCTACTAGAAAGAAGTCTTATATTTACGCCTTGTTATCAGGATATTTTATTTTCCTATAGATCATAGATTATATATTTCTTTATCATATAATAGAATATATTAATCTGCTAAACTAAAGTTTGGTTAGTTTATCCCTGTAATTACCCTCGCATTAGATAAGTCTTATTCTTATCTTTAATTTATTTGAAATATAAACGATATTATGCTCATCCATATTAAACATATAATATTATCAAAAAAGTCTATTGGTAAAGCTGCGAACTTTATGATTATATATTCAATAGCTCACGTAAAAGTAATTACGTTGCCCTACTGGAAAATATCACTTCAGTTTTACATATAAGATTTAGCATTAAATGTGACTAGTGCTTATTTTATTGTTTTATTTTTATTTTATTTCATTTTATAT
>NW_027111938.1:216965-222917 GCF_000696795.3 Halyomorpha halys | reverse complement strand
ATTGGATGGCAAGAGTGGCAAGATGAATGGTTCATTATGAGAGACAACAAGTTAAGAATGGTCCAACAGACAGTGAAACGTCCAACCAGAAACTTGAATCTGCTACGGAGAGATGTGGTATTAACCCGTCTTCGGATAGGCCATACTCGACTCACTCACCGTCATCTCATGAAAAAAGAAAATGCACCGACGTGTCGCTACTGTGGAAACGATATCACCGTTAGGCATATTCTCACTGAATGTATAGCTCACGAACCAGATCGGTTCTCTTCAAATTTACAGCAGATGTTGAGCGAAGATCCCACAACAATAACAAAACTTTTTCACTTTCTAAAAATCATTAATATTTATGATCACATATAGTCTAACTAATTGTAAATTTGTAAATTGTAATGTAATGTAACTTTTAACAGTAATTGTTAATTTTTAACTATGTCACTTTGTAATTAAATGTAACTTTCTCACTTTGTAACATTGTAAATATGTCAATAGTAATGTACTAACTTTGTAAATTCAGTGTAAATGACCCTAGTGGTCGAAACACTTAATTAAATAAATAAATAATAAATAATAATATTATATTCCAATGTGTTCTTGTTGTAACTCATTATATTTTGGCAGTCTGGCTTATTAAATAAAGCATTAATGTTTAATAAGAATAAACATTAAATTTAATTAAAACATTAAATAAAAACTCCCCCCTCCACGATATCAAATACAACATCCATGGGTCTTATAAATGAAAAATAAAAATAAAAACTCTCTATAATGAATGAAAATATGTTGATCTGTTAACTAATGATATACTTTATTCATCTGCTTTAGGTTATCACAGTGAGATGTGCATGAGTAGCTGAAGTATTTGCTGTCTATATATTCACGGCTAAAAGACTGACACCAGTCTTTTGTAAAAAATTTCTAATTATGATTTTAAAAAAAAAATTATAAATTATTTTAAATTATTTAAGTTTCTTTATAGATTTGTGAAATTAAAGGAAAAAAAGATTTCATTTGTTTAAGATTAACGTATCATTAGCAAACATTTCAGCTCTCAGTCATATACTTTCAAAATGTTTTCTCTTATTTCATAGTTCACACTACGAAATAATATGTGTTTTTTTGTGCAACGAGAAACAACAGTACAGACAGACCTTAACGCGTGGAAATAGCTACGCATGTGACAACCACATAATGTTGCCATAGGTAACCGCATGTGACAAACGTACAGTGTGAACATAGTCAAACTCATGTGACAATCGCGCACAGAATGAACATAGCTTAACTAATACATAATCAGAAAAAAATATTCTGTAGATCTCCTGTCCTTATTACAACGAACTTAAAGAAATTAAAGTAAGTCTTGAGAAAATTCAAAAAGTGGTATTAATAAAATGAAACAGTGTTTCTCAAATCGTGACTGGCACTGTTTTATTATTTGAAAACTATATTACAATTAAATAACTAGTCAGAGTAACGATAATTAATATTTATAAAATTTAAACTCTCCTGATAAATATAATTCATATGCTTAAAGTCTGTTTTATACACAAATTCTAATATTATGGCTTTATAAGATATGAATAGAAGATAATCCAATGTTTGTGAAATTCGAACACCTCATTTATGATTGCAATTGATATTTAATCAAATGGTATCCTAAATTAATGTCATTTGAACAATTTTTAATTTAAAACTTGAGTACACCTTGGGCAAAAACTAAAACAAGTATTAGTATTAAGAGTAAATGTGATTGCCTTAAATGCTTTTTATAAATTTTATTATTTCCCATAATTTCGCATAGAAATTTACTGAATTTTTGAGTGTTGAATTTTTTTTCTAGAATTATATTGAAATTTTCCATTAAAAAGATTTAATTTCAACATAACTTAACTTTTAACATTTGTTTAAAACTAATAAACTAATACGATTTTTATAAAACCAAAACGTTTGAGTGAAATAACGGAATCTAACCCTTCTCTCAACGATATCAGCATATCAATACGATACAATACGGATTTATACCTGTATTTATCCTCAGTGTTACCTCACACAATACAGGGTAGGGTTGCTTGCCAGAATATAGTCTATTCTCGGCTATTTAACGTTTCCGAATATTGAAAAAGCACACAAAAGACCCCTAGAACGGGCCAAAAGGGGGAAATCGACGGGAAGAAAACCGTTAGTATTAGGGAAGAGGACAGACAAAACAAGTGCTTCAATACACTTACGTGCTTGGTATGCTTTCCCTATTGTCCCTATTTTATCCTTATGAATTTACATCTGATAGGTTGAACAAATATTACTAAGAAACAATACAGACAGTTTAAATCATTATAATAATTTTTATCTTGATAAATGCATAAATTGTAGAATGTATAGTAAGTAAAATTGTTGGCCATAAATTACAGGTTAAAATCGAATGGGCGTTATATGTTGCTTATTTCTTATTTGATTTTACATGTTATTTTATCTAATTATAGTTAAGTTTCAAGAGACTCTTGCAAAATCTTTACTTTACATGCAAATTTAAAATATTTAATATTTTCAAGATTTCCAACAAATAAGCGTAATCTCTACGAAATTTAAATAAAACACTATTCATTGTAATATATGTTTTATACTTTTTGGAAGAATGGAAAGTAATTCGATATATTCAAAATTGATTATTGCTTATTGTTGACTGGATAACTAGCAGAAAAAGATGTTCGGTGAAAGGAAGAGGAGGAGGAAAAATAACGTATGGTCTGGAGTGAAGAACACTAAAAAGTCATTTTTATTTTATTGTGTTACGTTTTGGCCCGATTATCTGACCATCTTCTGTACGATAGTAACAGGAAAAAATTTTTATTTCTTTCACTACCCCAACCATCTTCTTCTTATAATCATTATAACTTTATCTTCAATGGCAACTTAATTAAATTAACTTTCAACTAATTTCCATTTCTCACACACGTCACGATCAATCTGGTATAAAATAACAACATTATAATAATATAAATATATAATAAGGGTTTAGGTAGCCGCATGGGTCATAGAGTTGGCTATAGATAATAAAAGTTAAGCAACATCAAAAATGGCAGTCAGCACTGGGATGGGAGACCTCCCGAGATATTCGCACGTACCGAAGGACCACTTGATTGTATTATGTTAAAATTCTAATAAATTATATATCACTTAAATTAACATTAATCAATCGTATATCATTTATATATTTTTATGAAAAACATACAAAATATTATGATGCAAATAAGTTGTTTAATTGCGTATAAACTAGATATCATTTTTAAAAAAAAATATTATTTGAATGATTCGTCTATTTTACAATTACATTTTGATATTTTACTTTCTTTTTTATTCCACCTTGTTATTTACTTAATATATTTATTAACTGTATATGATTATGGTCACATTTTATAACAATTTTTCAATTGTATTCATTACTATGGGATAACATTTTAGTTTCATAATTATGTTATCAATATTTTCAATTATATTTTGATTTACATAGTCAATTATGCAAAATTATTCCTTTATGATGTATTTTTTTATCTTATATGTATACATTTGAAGATGAATTGTGGTATAAATTCGCATATAAAAAGGAAAATAAACTAGTAGGTGGAACGTGACAAATAAGTGAAATTAAACATTAGATCAACAGGAAAAAAAGTGTGAAAGACTCTAAGAGAAAAGGGACCGTTTTCTTGGATAATTAACAATGAAAACTAAAAAGGCAATTAAAAATAATGACAAGATCCCAGAATACTATTACAAGAATTATGATTTAATTATAAAAGTGTTCATAAAATATGACTATAATATAATTTAGTTTGGTGTGTGTAATGTATAATTGGCTTTATTTTATGAAGTAAATTTTCGGTACATAATTGTTTTTAATAATGAACCGATTTATGTGTTCTGGTTACATTTTTTTTATCCCTGCTATGTTCCTCTGAGATCGTAACGAAACAAAAAAATTTATATATATTGTAAACAATGGAAGAGGATTTGTGATTATCAACCGGTCGTTACGCAAAATTTTGTTTGAAAATTAAATTAAATTTCAAAATATTTTACCCTATACAAAAGCATCATAAAATAAATAAAATGATTAAACTGATTAAAAGATTGGAAAAAAAAACTTTTAGGGGACAAAAAAGTGAGGTTCTTTTTAACTCTTTTTAACGTTGATTACTAACCTTTGTTGAACAAAATTAGTTAACAATCCACTTTGTAAAACTGCCATTAAATGGCCCTTTAACAAATAAAATTACATTAAAATAATTAAAATTATATTTATTGAAGTAATGAGTTAAATCATTAATTTAATTTACAAAGCATAACTCACAAAACAAAAAAGTATTAATATAAACATTTCCAGTAGTCGTAAAGTTTTTTGTTTTTTTTTAAATACTTTTTTATTTATTGATAGATATTAGAATCTGCCTCTCAGTTGTGGGCAATAGGTAATAGTGATGAATGATCTCTTACATACTAAAATAAATAAATGATTAAAAAAAAAAAACTCTCTTAAAATATAAACAAACAGAAGAATAAACAAAATTAATATAATCAAACTATCTGTATGAAAAAAAAAAAAAAAATAACATAATGAGTCGTTTTAATGTCATGACAGGTTTTAATATTTTTAGAAAATACTCTAGTTTCATGAATTGCAATATAAGATGGTTATTTTTCTACCCTAAAATGGTCGGACTGCCCTTAACCACATGAATAATTTAGTATTCATTTTAGAGTACTTCATTTCGATAATAAAAGAGGGTAAGCCAATCCAAGCGTTTATTTGAATCGCCTCTCTAAGAACTCAAAAAGGAATACCTGGAATTGTAGTAGTTCTTCGGAGAGCCATAATGACTGCCATTAGCAAAAGGCAAAGCAAGACAGTAGCCGGAGCCTAATTGTACTCGTGAGGGGTCAGCGGTGAACCATAGCGCCATATTTTTTTATCAGCAGTCCACCCACGTCGGACCTGTTTCCTAAGCCACGGGTCATTAATTCCTAAGTGTCGAACAAAAATTTCTACTTCCTCCTTCGACAAGTAGTCCTTTCTGATTTCTTACCAGATAGGTCAGTTCTGGAATGTTTTGGGGTTCCGTTCGCACACCGGTAAGTCTGCCAGGATCGCCGTTAGGTGTGCTTAATGGATTGGAGGAGGCATTAAAGATAGGAACAGAAAGTTTAGGGAAGTTGAAATATAGCTCCCAGAAGAAAACATGACGTAAAAGGATTGAAGTTACATAAAAAGCGTAAAGATGAAGTGAGCTGTGGGGGAAGAGGGAACAAAAACATATATTTCACCCTTGGAAGAATCAACACTCCTTTTTCAAAACAATCTACATTTTGATGTAAAACATCTAAATCAAAATTTTTCTTATCATATTGAATGTTCCTTATTGATATATAATATTGATATTGAATATTTATATTGATTGTTCAATACTTGGTTATTTTAATATTAAAAAAGTGAAGTAGACATCTCTCAGTAAAATACCTAATATCTTATACCTAAATAGATAGCAAAAATAAATTAAAACATCAATTTACAATAATCGATGATACTGATAAATAATTCTAAATACATCGATGTTTGTCATAACTATTACCAATCTTATGTATTTGATATAAAATCCTCTGGGTCCCGACTTTGAGTAAAAAATGTTAATAGTCAAAAGTCAACACATCGCGAGTATAACTATCTCTGTAATATAGTATAATAAATCATTTCTCGTATTTTTATCATAATTTGACTGAGTAAACTTTTGAATATTGTATATAGTGTAACAAAAAATAATTGAACATTGACTGAAATAATGAAATTTCAATTTAAAAAAAAAATGGATGAACAACTTAGTCGATAGTTAAAGCTTAAGCAGTATTATTACACAAATTTTACCATCGTTACGATCCAATTAAAAAATATATATGTATTTT
>NW_027111938.1:184021-216800 GCF_000696795.3 Halyomorpha halys | reverse complement strand
TTATCATATTTCTTTTATCTTTCATTATATATAACATATGTTATCTTCTTATTTATAGATAGATATTTCCTTTAATTGATTATAGTTGTTGTCTTGTCTCTTGTTCTTAGCCCTGGTGAAGGTCCAGGTTCACATATTTTACAGGTTTATAGGTTGACACCTATAAAATAGGTTCTTCACTGACTGTACTACCAACATTCTTCTCCCCATGAGCTGTATGTTAAAACCGTAGTTGAAAGCCATTAACTCTTGTTATAATTATATATTTGTAAGTTTCATTTTCAATCAGAACTCAATTCGCATACTACATTATTGAAAAAAATTATTTTGATTGGAAGTGGGTTCGGAATATCATTAAACCACTTGTCCTGACCTGGCTGACGGTGGTACTGATAACCGCAATAAAGTTAGGGTAATAATGTTTTATGTTAAGAAATTTTTATGTTACTTCATCACTTGTATTCTTTTGCAGAGTTCCTAGGAAGGTCCAGTGGTCAACATGCTCAAGATACCCCATCACTGTTTCTTCCAGAAGGCGCTAATGACTTTCTCTGGAGCGTTCCTTTTGTGCTAAACAGGAGAGAAGGTTCTTCCTGACTTGGACTTTTTATCACGAAGCTACACAGACTTTCAAATTGACTTGATTTATGTATGTACTACCGATGGGGTCACCTCGGTCAGTCCTATTAGCTTAGCAAAAGTCAGCGCTCTAAAAAAAGTGGACTACTGAGGTGCTACACGAGAGAATTACTTGTTTTTTCATTGTTACAATTTTTTTAAATGTGAGAGCTTAAAAACAAACAATAACTACAATATGTTATATTTTATTGTTAAAATAATGTAATGATCTACAATTAAAGGCAATTGCTCTCAAGTTAAATCAATATTTTTCCATTATTATTTAAAATGACTTATACATGAACAATTAAATTATTGTATCGTTAATGAATTACATTTGTTTTATTAATAACATTTTTCTCATCATTGAGACTTCCATCAGGGTTAAATATAAAAGAATACATATTATTCATATTATAATATATGATAGGTCTACAACATAACATGTAGAAAATTATATAAAAATTATTAGAAAAATAAAAATAACTTAACTGTTGAAATAAAATAATAAAATATTAGTGATGCAGTTATGAATAATGAGTAATATATAAGGACGTCAAAATTAGTATTTAAAATTTAACAATCAATTAAAACTATATAATAATTCCGTTATTTATCTGTTAAAATATTAGATAAGAAAACATTGATCTGTACAGTAATAAATGAAGTATAGAATAATTTCTTATTCTTGCTACAAAACTATATTATTACAATTTTTGTAAGTAATCTATGATAGTAAATATTTTATATACATAAAAAAAAAAATCAATAACAAAAAAAAAAAGAAAGAAATCATCTATAATAAAGTGTTAGTTAAAAATTCTATTACAACTTTATAATCGATGTTTTCTCATTTAATAAACTGCAAAATTGTCATTTTTTGTTAAAATTTCTAATTTTACCTGGAATCACAAAAAATGTCTAGAATGAGCCTGGTGAAAAAAGTTCATAAGTATCTATCGTTTACAGATAGAAAAACTGTTGAGAATCGTTTATGAAAATCCATAATATCATAAAAATTATAATTTACTTATTAAGCTGTCAGGTGAATCTTATTATATAATTATATAATTAAATTATTATATTATAATTTGAGCGTAAGCAATTACAAGGAATGAATCTTAATAATAAACATTTACGTAAAAATATAATGAATATGGGTTCAGATAAAGTGCCTTGGATATAAAATAATTATCAAGTCAACCAGTTAATGTAAGGTTACTTTAAAAAATATAGAGAATATATTTATTTATTTTTATTTTATTTTATTTCTCTTTTTTAATTATAAAGATTTTATTTATTCACTTTTATTTTCTTTTTCTCTTTTTTATTTTTTGGTATGAATATTTTCAATTACCACTATTACTTATTGCCCAAGTTTGTGGCAGATTGTAATATTTATCAATAAATTATTTAATTTATAATTATATAAATATAAATATCAATAAAATAATTGTTTTAAACATTACAATTAAATAAAAATAGTCCATTACGAAGTAATATGTCGATATATTTAAGTATTAAAATGTAACAAATCTAACTAATACCTTTTTATAATTATACCTGCCCTCATTGGAGTTCATAAATGAATAAAACACAACCTAATAAATACACACATAAATAAATATAAAACCGAATAAATGTGACAGCATTATGAATAAGCATATTAATTATTAATATGACAATTTCTCAATACTAAAGCCTAAATTTTGTTTAGGTACTATTAATGTTCCTATGTACTGCGATGTTCGTATGGCAACCGGAGGACATTATATACTCGTATAAAATGGAAACTATGTCCTTTAATAATATATATATATATATATATATTAAAATGGAAGGTAAGAGAAAAATAAAAGTATTTGATTAAATATTGTTTATTATTACAGTAGAAGTAAATAAAATATTTTTAACTAGCGTACATGATTGGTGTTACAATATTTAGGATTTTTATGTAAATATACTTTATATACAATAATACATATCAGATGGCAACGTATAGTCTTTCTCTCATCAATTCCTTATTAATGACGTTGAATTTAATATGTATGGTGATATATATATATATATATATATATAAGTATTAAAACGTATATGTATATATATATTACATGTATAAGTGATGCTCTTAAAGGTATAAACGGCGTAGTGCGCTATCTATAAACACAACACCCGGTGAAACGGTCATTATCCAGCGCACGTGAGTGACGCCGTACTCTCACTTTCCAGGAACTCATCTGATTGCCACTAGAGGGCGGGTCTAGCCCGCTTTTATTTGACCCAGAAGCAATCTTGTAGAGTTATATAAAAGTATAGACCTATGGATGTGTTTATAAAATACAGTATTCCTAAAATTTAATTCTGTTTAGAGAAACCTAAACTGATTATTTTGACTCTTCCCTGTCGCACTAAATGGCGGAAATCACTTTGTGAGATCACTTCAGGATCACCTTCCATGGTGCTCGTTGCTGCTAAGACAGAACAGTCGGTTGCGCTTGATCTTATGTGATGCATGTTGACATACGCAATAACAGAGAAGTGAAGAACTATATTTTGTCGCTGTATTAGGAACAACAATAAGAAAATTGTCAATGTATGTTTGTTGCTAAATTGGAGTAATTGCATCACATCCAACTTAAAATTATTTCATATTTTTTCTACGAGTAATGCAATACTTCCTTTAATTTTATTTGGTATAAATTGGTATTTAAGAAATTATTGAATCGGAAAAATCTTCAAATTAGAGGAATTGCCTGCTCATCGTTTCGACGATGAATATCGATTCATCTTTATAAACTTAGTGATTACGGCATAAATTACACTTTAAGTAGTAAAACTAATAAAAAATTTAGGAGAACAATGATTCAAATAACTTAACAGATTTATATAGAGGTGATTTCTTGATAAAAACAAACATTATATGGTGAAATACAGATAAATATTAACCCAAAATATGGCTATCGATATAGTTTACTAAGGAATTTGTGTTTAGTTATTTTGAAAACATTAAATGTGCGTTCTAAACAATAGTCAATGTTTCTCTAATGGTGCAATATATACATTGTATTATATTGAGAACTAAATAAACATGTATACAAACTGATAAATAGAAAGTTAAATTTTTATGAAGAATTTTAATAATAAAACTAATAAATAGACGTAATATTCAGTATAATAAAAGGGAATCGAAAGACAGTAAATACATTAACCAGATATCTTTGAACTTGTTTGCACGTCTTTCAAAGTATACTTGAAATGTAGTATAATAATAAAAATCAAGTTTTGGAAAAATCATTTAAATATATTTCTTCAATTCCAGAGTTAATTTCAATAACTATATCAATATTAATTGTCCTCCTAATTTATTTAATTGGTCTTGAACAGAGTTAGTATGCTTAAAATTACGCAGGTAAGCCACAAGTGATCTTGAAGTGAATAATCTTTTTGTTTTTAGAAAATTTTTATAAAAAATGTATTCATTATTTTTGTACATTTATTTGTTTATGTATTTTATTATAACAAGGACTTTATAACCGATCTGTCCCATTCATAATTTGACATAATCTGTCAGATTTTTACTCAAATTAAATTAATAATTTGTTTTATCGAGAAACAAAAGAAAAAAATATGTTTAATAAAAACACATATTTGATTTTCTAATACATACATTTTAAGTATGTTAATAACAATAAAATTATAAAACAAATAAGTGATTGAAATCTTACTTTTATGAAAACAAAATTGTATTTTCGTTATAAAATGTCATAAACAAAAAAAAAACATTAAACAACCTTCTACCATAAACAACAAGCCGTGTCGAACGCTTGAAACGTATCACTAACTAAAATTTAAAAAGTTTAAAACTGTTTTTTTTCCTCGGACATATAATAAAATTTTAAAGACATGATTTGTATTGACATAAAATGACTGAAATTCGGTAGCCCGAAAAAATAATAAAAATGTTTAAGTGAAATACGAAATTAATAGCAAGGATAGGTAAAATTTTCTACAGACATTTTTTATTCATGAAAATTTCAAGACATGTTCACTCACCAAATCATGATACAGGTGTGAGATGGTTTTGAAATTCAAAATCGAAGTGCTCAATAATTTGTTAAATTATCTATCACAAAAACTACCATTTAAAAAAATATATATATTTTCAGCCTCCAATGGTAGATTATAAGTTATGTGTATCTTAAAAAGCAACAATTATAATTTTTTAACTATGTAAACGAGGCAAAATATGAAAGGAATTAATCTATTTCCGACAAAGGTGATCTGAAGGGTTGGAGGAGAAGTGATTTTAACGGTAGGTTATGTTGTAATGCTAACCAATAATTTTCATTTTTTCTGTAATAATGTTTTTCGGACTTTTGAAAGGTCGATTCCAAATTATAATTTACCAATACCATAATCGTATTTTATACAAATTGGAATGAAATATTTTTAAAAAATAAATAAAAATAAAAATTGGACAAGACCAAATGAAACTGGATAGATGATCGATCATGCTAAAATTATTTCCGATTACGACTTTAAAAAGTTGTTTAAATTCATTCAGTGGAACTATTCATTACGCATAAAAAAAAGGCGAGGAGACGCATTAACCAACTAACAGGGAGTTCAGCCAAAGACTGAGGAGGCACCTGTGCCAGTTGGTGGGGGTCGTGGTGGGGGAGCGGGCCTTCTGATTGGCCGGCTGGCACGTGCCCTCCTAGACCGGTAGTGCACCGTCGGCTTGAGGAGGGGGTAAGGTATAAAATAGCCCCTCCGCGACCTGCTCCAGCAGAACTGTTTCTACCACTGTCTTGTACGTGTCGCTCTGTGGATTTGGACTAAACGATCTTACGTGTTGTGTTGCACTGTGTCTTGTGTTGTGTTGGATGTACTTTTACTAATACCAGCTAGGATGCATATCGTTAACGAAGAACCACCAATGAAGTCTGCCTTCAAGAAAGGTGGAAATTACAGCCATTGCCCGCTGAAAAAGAGACCAGTTTTCTTATTCATCAAGGAAGAAGAAGGTAAGCGTTCAAATTCCTAACTTATTCTATTTTATTTGTGAATTTTCGTGTTGTGCAATTTGATTTAAGTTGTAATTAAATTTGTGAAACCGTTTTGCAACTTCACGTCAAACTTTATTTGTGAAACTTTCTTTTCTTAATATCACGACCCTCGTTAATACTTTCTCTTTTGTCTCTACTCTCAAATTAAATTAGTAATAATTTACGTCCAAGTCTCGTAATTGTTATAATTTTATTCTTTTTGTAATATTTTGATCTGTTTCACTAAGGATATCGTTTGATTTCAGGTCGAAAAGATGATCGTATTGAGCCTGAGAACCTCAGTACTAAACCTGAAGATCTTACGTGGAAGCCGGCTACACCTCCTCTGGGCGTTGCCATGATTTCCAGCAAACCCGAGACTCCGGAGAGACCAGAGCACGGACCCCTGGAGCCTCTCAACCTCAACACCCCTGAGATCGCCTGGCCGAGACCTTGCTACCCTCCGACTTACATCCCGTACCCTTATCAATACTACTACGGCGAGAAGTGCAGTTCTCCTCCTCAACAGTACCTGCCGGCACTACCGCAGCCGCGCCCACTCTATCTGCCGTTTCCTGATTGTGGCCTTTCACCTACTTCATCAACTAGCTCCATTAATTCCATAAGTCAAAGTCCGGTGTATTCGCAAGCTCCACCTACACCCGAAGACCTCTCTTCACCGGGAAGTGTTGGAAGTACTGGTTCATGGTCATCAAGGAAGCGTTCAAAAGAGACATCGCCAAGATACCAATGCAATTTCTGCAACAAATCATACTCTACTTACTCTGGCCTCTCCAAACACCAACAGTTTCACTGCTCTGCCAATGAGGAGTCAGCGGCGAAGAAGACTTTCAGCTGTAAGCACTGTGACAAAATATACGTTAGCCTTGGTGCACTAAAAATGCACATCAGAACCCACACCCTCCCCTGCAAGTGCAAGCTGTGCGGCAAGGCATTCAGTAGGCCGTGGCTGCTACAGGGACACATCAGGACTCACACTGGAGAGAAACCCTTTACGTGCCAGCACTGTAACAGGGCCTTCGCTGACAGGTCCAACCTTCGGGCGCATCTCCAAACCCATTCTGAAGTGAAGAAGTACTCCTGTCCCACCTGCAGTAAGACCTTCTCCAGGATGTCTCTTCTCACAAAGCACACCGATGGTGGCTGTCCTGGAACACATCACGATGATATGTTCAAACACGAATACAGCCACGACATCACTGCGTAACTCTTGTAAATTGTTTATATGTGTATATTATTTATTTATCTCAATCCTAAGTCAAGTTGTACATACTTATATAGATTTGTCCTTGCGGGACATTAAGTTCAGTCATAGTTATTTTTACATATCTTTATCTTTAGTTACATTTTTTCTGAATGGCTATTCAATTTTATGGAGGTTTTATTTGAATGAGTGCCTTTGAAATTAGAAGACTGATTATTTAAATTGTTACTTGCCATAAATTAAAGGTCTCATATTTGTTATATAAATTTTAGTACAAAGACTAAGAAACTGCCAATTTATATAATTTTTTTTTTTATCGAAAGTGTACATGTTAACTATTGGCTCATGTAATGTGCCATTAAATTTTTGTTAACTTTTACCAACACGAACCCATCGATTATGTATATTGTGTACTTTTTATTTTTATATTAGCCATTCTAGATGCTAGTCATTTTTTAGATTTATATTATAAATTTATACAAATATATATATATTTATGAGGTCGAAAAGAAAGACCATGTACATAGAAATAATTTAAAAAGAGAACAATATAAAATATTGTAAATAACTTATAAGTGCCTTAGATCGTACTGAATATATTCCGTTCCTTAAAAAAGATTTATATTATTATTATTACCTATTATGAAATTTTTTAATTTTGTAATATATATAATTTTTTTCCCTAAAACTTGTCATGTCTTTTTACCTTTTTTTCCCTTATATACTACTATATTAAAGTTAAATACCAGTATTACCTAAATAACTCAGAGGGCAATATAATATATTTAACTTAAAGAGTCTTACTGGTGTGTTACAAAGATTACTATTGGTACTTGAACAGTATGGGAGGGGATGTATGGTTGGGCATTGTAAGAGGGGTTGGGGCAACTTGAATGGTGGCTAAGGTGAAAGCCTGCCAGTTTTACATAAGGCGAAATTTACCTGTTCAATACTGCCTTACAGTTTTCACTGAATTGGAGTGTTTACACCACACATCTCAAAGTAACATAATTTAAAATCAAGAGAGATTAATGTAACTAAGAAAAAAAAAATTAACTTAGTATATATAATTTACGAAAATACAAAATTTCATTTATATTAACTTATCAAGAATAGTTATTAAGAATTAATACAATTTGCTTGACACTTTTTACATTATATAAAAAACAAAGTTTAGTAAAAACATAAAATAAATTCTAAACGATTAAAAATATCTAATTCAAAAAGTAAATAAAAATTCATATTACATCAATAAAATATATAAAACTAATATTTAATAAATGTCTAGTATTAAAAGCAGTGTGATTTTTTTGCTATACTGTAGCATAACAGTTTGTTTTCAAAACTTCCGTGAATGGATAAATAAATATTATTTAATAAGAAAATTTATTTTATTAAATTACCTTATTAGATTAGATAAAGGCTAGAAATAGAAATAAAAAATGTATAAAAGATGTTGAAAGATTATTAGTTAACCGTTGGTAATGATTGTGGAAAAATTGACCGGGTGGCAGTCAAGATACAAATACAAGTACAATAGTAAAAACTATTAGTAATGGACGTTTCGCCCCACTTTGGAGGGCTTCATCATAGTTGGGTCCAAGACCAGAAGACATTTGAAACTTCTCTAACTAATAAATAGTTTTTCTTATTTTTTTTTTATTGGTGTACCTTTCTTGACACCCGGGGCAATTTTCCTACAATAAAATATGTTCGTAATTATGAATGTTTATCTAGTGACTAGCCAACAAAATTAATTTATTGCGGGAATAATTTTAAGTCAGCAGTAGAGAATGTTTGTGAGCAGTAACTACCTACATGTAACATACTGGATATGACATTTTACTAACACATGTCGGATCACCCATGACCCTTGAAAAGAGAGGTTGAAAGCGTAGGAGTTAAAACCTTGGAAGCCAAAAATAATTATTAATTATAATGTGAGGAAGGACAGTAGAAATTTTCAAGGAAGTGAAAAAAAAATTCTAATTATGCAAACATCTACTGTTACTGACATAAAAATGTAAGAATAAATCTATATCTAGAAAATTAGATTAATTTAAACAAACAAAAAAAAAAAAATCTGAAGTTAACTTGGTCATGTCAGTGCGTTAGTATTCGTTGTATTTTAAGTGGGTAACCAATTACATGTAATACAGTAACTGAAATATTATTTACTTGAGGTTTGATTACAACTATTTTTTTTTTAAATACATTTTATTTAATGATAGATATTACAATCTGCCACACATGTAGGTAATAGTGATGAATAATCACATTCATACTAAAATAAAATAAAATAAGAATACAAATAAATAAATGAATGAAAAAAAAATCTCTAATAAATTAATGAAAAATAAATCTCTGATTACAACTATAAGAACAATTTTTATTGCTATTCATATATTAATATTTATAGATTAGCTGAGGGTATTTTATCTCTACAGTTATATAATTTTTTTTTGTATTACATTCAACATTTGAAAATAGATCATTTGCACAAATGTGCTTTAAATACACCACAATTCCAGATGTTTAAAAAATATTTAAATACAGGTAAAATTGAGTCGGCGAAATATTGAGGTTGCTTACAAGTAGCCACCTTTTACTTACAATTGTTTAACCTCATCATAACTTCAGATCAATTTCAGATAGTTCCCTCGATATTTAACAGCATAAATAAAATATGAAAGATTGCATTAAAATTCGATTTCAGGTTGACAATTAAAAATATCTTTAATCATCTAGTAAACTTAAGTTGGCCACATAATTTACTATGAAAACTAAATTTCAAATTAATATCTGCTCATGTATTATTAAAAAAAATCAATTATATCAAAGATAATTGTTGTTGATAAATAATGTTAATATTTTTGGAAAACTTTAAATTTTTTGTAATATGTAAATAAAATAAACTTTTAATTCTGAATATGACAGACTAAAAAATAGACTTGGATTAGGGAGACTGGAATCTTTTTTTTTTTAAGTGAAACTTCTTGTCTAGACGTAGTTGATCAAATGGTCTGAATCAGATAAAAAGTGTAACACTTCCCCGTTCCCATAAATAGGTCCTAATATAATCGTCAACAAATCTTGTCTGGTTTTAAACAAGATTAGCTCTTAACGCACGATTGTCTCAGGCATATTTTTTAATATGTATTAAAAATGTCTAGTTAAAATTTTTCTTTCGTACTAGAAATGAGACAAAAGGTGAAATATTAGGGTGTTTTTAAAGGACACAGTGAAATAACGATGTGTGTAAGTCTATTTGGTTCCAAAAATAAATAACAACAGTTTCTAAGGGATTTAGAGACGGCGTACACGACAGTTAAGAAAAATTTGTAGTTAAAATACCCAAAATTTCTTATGATAGATATGAGCAAGTTTGTTCCCTTGAGTATACAGGAAAACTAAGAAACTTCGTCTTTATACTTTAGCTTACAATTATGATAAAATGATCTTTCATCAATTTATTTATTTTTTATTCAAATTCAATGATTTAAAATCATTTTTATAGTTAATATATTTATTATGATTAATTATAGCATCGTATACAATAATATTTTTATTCGTATCGGAAAAAAGACAATTATCATGTCAATCTGTTGGAGCACATTGTTATGCAGACACCGTTACGCTGCGTAGCTTATGGGCTAGGGCTTAACGATTCCGCCTCGGCAAGACTGGTTACCTTGGCAACACTGATTACTACAATTAAAACAGATGCAATTAGGAGCAAAGAGAACCGCTTTGAACCAAGCGTTGGGAAAAGGTCAGCGGTCCTCCGAGTCCCATTACTGGACAGTTCCAGCGTTGGCGCAGATAGATCGACTTCGCTCATGAGTGATGAGTATAGAAAGGAAACGGACATATTTTTATTACGAAATGGCTATTACCAACATGATAGAGCCATTTGGTCCCTCTTATTTTTAATAGGTAACAAATAAATCAAGATTAAAGAGTAATTTAGATGCATTTGGTGTCTGTTTAATTGTGTTTTGAAACCTGAAATACTCAACAAAATGTAATAAAACTCTTTCATCTTTATTAATATTATATTAATAGTGTTTCTCTTTACTTGTTCAATTATCCAAAATAGGAAAGGAATTTTTTTTTTTTTTTTAAATAAAGGAAGATGCATGTTTCAGATATTCTTACCAACAACAAATAAAACTAACAAGAGAAAAATAAAGTAAGAATATGATATGATCAATTATATTTTGTTAAACAAAAATAATTAATCATTATAAATATACGAATACTCTTATCTCTAAAATTAAACTTTTTAAAATTTATTTATTGATATTTACAACAGTACATAAAATACAACAAGTAAATTTGAAGTAAGATTATAGTGGTATGATAAAGGCATGTAGAGAAACTACCCATTGGTAGCACTCTTAAACATCGCAATATAAGGTCTCGAGGCCATCTTCTTTATAAACGCCTTGGAGGAACTAATGGGTTTGAGTTGACTTTATAATGGAAGGATTGATATCTGATTCGAGCTAGATCGGTTACATAAAGTACATTAAGGTCTATATGGATTATTTTATTTGTGTCAAAGCAATGAGCATTAAGGATTTTGATTGTAAGAATTGGATATCAGAAGGTTTAGTGGAGTCCCAAAGCTCAATTCCGTATGTCCAGATAGACCACATTATTGTCATGTAGGTCAGTCTTTTGTATTGAATTGGAAGTTTAGACCGTTTGTCTAGTAAATGCAGTAATAGTCGAAATCGACGTGCAGAATATTAAACTTAAATTTAATAAAAACCTGAGACTATAAGATTGAAAAAAGATATGCTGAAATGAGATGGTTTGATTAATAGGTAGTTCAAATTTTACTGATTAGAGGGTAATAAGTTTCTGTAAAAAGAACATTAACATAATCCTAAAACGAAGTCTTATCACATAGTATTGTAATAAACTGTATACAGAGATAAAGGTAATATAAAACGAAAACAAATGTTAAAATTATTAAATCTATTTAATTAGGTATGCCTTTTCTTAATTCGACTGATAGATGAATTCGAACTTAAATAAGTATTTAAAATTTATTGCTGTCATAATGGTATTTGAAAGTTGAGTTAACGTTTGCCAGACATAGGTAATATCTCAAACTCCATTCTCTTTATAATCGAATTATCATATATAAAAATAGATATAATTTGAAAGGCTGAATGAGCCAAGAAATGACAGTAGCCCAAGCCGTTTCTTCATCATTCTTATTATAAATTAACTAACAGTTCACAGATTATTCTGAGCTTCAAATAAAGATAATAGTGATATATTATCTCTGATCAATATTTTCCATGGTATACCCAAATTAAGGAAACAGGGGTAGAATATTAACAATAACTCTACTTTTTTTTAAAGATATAGCAAAATATAACACTCAGAACACCAATATAAGAGATTATTATCTAAAGGTTTATATCTTAGTAGTTTATAAAACACATGGCACATCTTAGCATAATAAGATGTCTCTGAAGTAGCCGTAGAGAATCATATCAGCTGCTTAATAGAAAACAAAATGAGTCGAATTGAGTTAAGTATTGAAATATATTGAAATGGGTGATACTTATATTACAATAATAAATATATTTGAAAATTCCAGATAATAAGAAATTATAATTAACTCATAAAACCTCTCATTTATAATATATATTTTGAAGAATGGATACAACATCACTAAAAATAAGCTATAAATAATAATAATGTGAACCTATGAAGGGTCATGGGTCCTGGGTGAGCCTTAGGAGGACTCCATAACACACAGAGTTTACTTTCGGCTGCAGTGTAACAGAAAATAATTATCAGCCCAGCCGGATTCGAACCTGGGTTCTTGGAGTTTGTAATATTACGCCTTACCTCAGTGTCAACGCCTTCCCAAAAATTGGCTATACCTTCAATAATATAACTTTAACCCAACTTATTGGGTTACAAATATTATTATTTAATATAAATTATTGAACCCATGTATATTCAATTCGGAACACTGGAATATCTCCAATCGTGGATGCAGTGCTTATATAAAAAATGAAACATTAAATCATGACAAAACATATTATAAGAAGAAAATAGTAATTATTATTATTGATTTTTTTATATGATCTCAGATTAGAATTTGTTGTAAATAGTAATACGATATATAGTGAAAAATTATGTGTGTTAATAGTCATATTAGCCGAAAATGACGAATAATATAATTAATTATAAATATATTAATTTCAACTACAAGTAGTATTAGATTTTAATGATGCTGGTTGGGTAATATTTGATCTTCAAAAAAACAATTCCAAAATTGACAAAGAAAAAAAAAAAAAAAAAGTGAAAATGGAGCTAAAATTAGGTAAATTCTGTTATCCTGTTTTAAGACCGGAAGTCTCATTTATAGAAATATAAGATTTATTTTTTATTATGTTATTATTATTGTATTACAATACTATATTCTAATTAGTATCTTTATTAGATTACGTCTCAATCAAATGAATTGCCTAGCTCAGGGTGGTCACCGTACCTGCCCAGAACCCGGAGTGCACTAGCCCGCAGATGGCAGAAGGCTGACACGGACATCAAACCACCATACGGCCGCCAGTTGCCGGGATCCAAACCGTGAAAATAATTCACCAGCGGACTAATTAATATTTAATGCCCGGGCACGCGACACATGGCGCCTTATGGTTGGTTCATTGGTTAATTGCCAGCGATCGCCTCATCGCCTCATTGGTCGGGTCAGAGCGGGGTGAAAGCCAACACCACATCTTAAGCCCCGAAGTGTCCACTCCGCTCTCTTGCGGTGACAAATAGATTGTGAACTTTATCTGCCATTGATCTTCAGCCCCTTATTTTATGTTTAGCCTTATCTGACAGAATGGAAATGATCGTGATTCTTGCGCCAAACCGTTAGCGGCCGAAAAAAAAAACACGACACCGTCCCTATGTTTTGGTTTTAATGGATCCTCGCAGTAAAAAACAACTGAACTTGGCTTATTTATATTTGTCTTTGTTTTTCTTTCTAATGTTCCGGAATAGAAACACGGATCTGTTTACTCTTAGCAATAAAACTTCGGGAATTGTTTTGGGTTTAATTTGCGCTCTATTAAATTTCACAAATAAATCTTTGTGCACTCTAGAAGAAAATAGTCTAATATTATAATTAAATTATAAACTGGGTGATAACAGGAACTCAAAGATTTACGGTTTGAACATGCACACGCATATGCATTTTATTTAAGCAACGTTGGCTTAAATAAAAATAGTACACCCATTTACTATTTGAGTTTTATTTGACCGCACCAGGACCATATTCCATTCATTAATACACCATATTCCATTCATTAATCCTAAAGAGACATGGAGATTTACTTTACAAACAATGTATTATTAAATACAATAAAATACAAATCGTTATTAATTAGTTTTACATCAATAAACGTTTAGTTCCATTACATTTATATATTAGTAATAGATGATGAGTTATTATTTAACAAACATATAGTTGATCCTCATTAAAAAGCTCGTTATAGCAGATATTTGCAATAACATAGTCCTCGCTATATTTCCAATATCTGATTAGTCTTTAATAATATATCTACGCAATTAAATAATAGAAAAAAAGGAATTAAGTATATAAATTATTAGTGAATAAAATTTCCACTGTCGTAATCTAATGTTTTATTGTCAAATTTTGACGGAGAGGTGTAAATCGGATATTATGTAAAATTACTGAAAACTACGTCAATTAAAGCAATTATGAACACGAAGCAGAAGGAATTGAAGCAACTTGAATTAACTGTTTTAGAAAAGTAATAATATGAATTAGTAAAGTATATATCCATAAAAACATCATTTGATTTACTTTGTGTAATTTTATTAATTTGTGACTATTTTTTTATATGACATTGTATTTTCTATTGCCTACCTATACGTGCATATATTTTTCCCACTTATTCAATTTGTTCGGCTCCCGGTACACTCGGCTACCCCTGTATCCATTTACATGAAGGGAGCTGTAAAATTGCTGGAAAAGTGACCATTATACAAAAATTGAATAAAAATCCAGACAATTTTTTTTATTATTAACAAAATATATTGTTTAATTTTTACCATGAAAGAGAAACTTTTAAATAGTGTTTTATGTAACTGGTTTGTCTTTTATGCTAATAATTAACTTTTTTAAACTTTAAAAAAATTATGCTAAAGAACTGATAATTTCTTTTGACAGATATAAGTGGATTCGTAGATATGAAATCGGGCTGTCGATGTCAAATAGTTGTCATTGAGTGTCACCAGAGTTACATAAACTGAGATGTTACAAAAATGGGGGACAAACCGCATCGGAAATTCACTTTTGTTTACAACAAATGTCCTTGCAGACGAAATATGTTGTGGCTTGGTGCAATGTGATATCATGATAAAGATATATCTCAATTGAATAATCTCTAGTTTTATATTAGGAAATATACATGTTATAAAACCATAAACATTTGAAAGGTGCAAATAGGAAACAAAAATTATTCGTTAATGCTTTTAATTTAAATAAATTTATTGATGGTGTATTTAGGTATTACAGAAGGAAAAGAATCTGATGTAATAACCCTCTTTATGCATTATATTGAACATAAATGCCTTGAGTATTTGCACCATAAGTAGCATATCATTAATGTTGGAGCCGGTGCAGACGGTGGTGTATGATTGAAACCTGGGGTCGAGAGCAGCTGGTGACACGGTATTGTTCTAAAGCAGGTCTAGCAAGGTGTCCTTCCCACCTGCCCATCATATTTGGCGGGAAAACCACTCCATACTCAATAACACAAACATGTTTACAGTAAGTAAAGACAAATTGAAAAAAAAAAAGAAATCTCGCACAAAAGAAAGTTAGCCATAAAAAATATTAGAATTATTAAAAGGAATTTGTTAAGTTCGTTATGGTCACGCAACTTGTTTTCTTGGCGTATATTCATATATTTTTTAGAGTCCTGAGGTTCAGTCAATACCAAACAACTATATTTGTTCTTAGATTTTATTGTTCTCATATTCAAGAAAAAACAGTTTCTTTAAAACTCTTTCTTAACTAAGTATTAAACACTAAAATGTACAGAATACAAATCAAAATTAATAAAAGAAAACATTATAATATAGATATAAAAATTATATGTTAACTTCGAGTTAAAATGTAAAAATAATAAATAACATTAAAATTTTAACATCTATTTAAGTAAAATAGAGTTTTCAATTATAGTTTTCAGACAGGCGATGGGGAAAATATGTGATTAATGAAGAAAAAATAATACAATATGAACTTATATTCAGAATTGAAAATTAATTTTTTTTTTAATGAGATGACAAAGCTCTAGATAAAGTAAGAAAACAATAAGAATAATTACTAATAAATTTTGGCCTAATCTCTTTGTATAACTATTTAAATTTGTTAATTGATATAAAATAGTTAATTAGCTGTGTATGTAGTAAAATATATTTCAAATTATTTGTAATTATTTTATGAAATTCAAAGTTTATTGTTATTTTGAAAATAAATGTACATTGTGCATTATTTTTATCTTATAAAAACGATAGAACTAAATAATGGGTAAAATATACAGTTTCTGTTGTTCTAATTTAGGGGAGAAATACAGAAGTAATAAAAAAAAGCCATATTTCAACAATAAATTTTTTTAATATAAATTAGTTTATAACACATGTCCTAGCATATGCTTTTCTCATCTACATTAGTGGGATATATTTCAGAACAAATGCAATTATCCGAGCTGTATGTAAATATCTGCTATTCCATAAAAAATAATAATAAAAAAAATATAAAATAAAGAAATAGAGAATTTATATCAAAAAGGAAATCACAAAAAAAAAATGTTTTAATATTTTACGATATGAAAGCTAGAAGGTGAATATAGAATATGTTTGAATTACGACCTTTTAAAGGAAACACCAAAATAATTAAAACAACTTTGCGTAGGAAAAAAGAAAATTTAATGTATATGTGTGCTGTGTTTATGAACTGTTAATATTTCAGGTAGAGTATTCGTGTATCCTTAATTAAGTCAAATTCAATTAAAATATTTTTTTTTATTTATTGATATTTACAACTGTATAAAAAATACAACCAGTAAATTTGATCATAATATAATAATGATATGATACAGGATGTAGAGAAACTACCCAGTAGTACAACTCTAAAAACAGTTTACAATATAAGGTCACGAGGCCATCTTCTTTTCAAGCGCCTTGGAGGATTGCCAGGAATGGAAGAGGAAGCAAGGTTAGAAACTACTGGGTTTGGGTGGTTGGGTGGTTAGGGAGTTTATAATGGAAGGAATAATATCGGGTTCGGGCTCAATTAAAATATAAAGCAACCAAATTGCATTGAATTACTAACAGATACATCCTGACAATATTATAACTAACTGAAACTAAAGCTGTGTTTCCTCATAGAAATCTATTACAACAAAGCTGTTTCGTTTCCAAACAAATTTCACTACCATCAGTTGAAAAATCAAGAAATAATTAACAACTGTGACTTTGTTATTATGCAAACATGGTGATAAAATCCTCAAATAAAACGCTCTATATGTAAAATACACAGTAGTTTCTATATTTTCTCCAACATAATTTTTGCAACATCACGCCACCCTAAACCAGATCCCTGCCCGTTGGGAACTGCAACCTGTAAGTCCAGACGAGTACCCGGGACTTGCTACGCGCAAAAACTTGTTTATCCCTGATGATAATATGACTACAACTCATAACTGTTTTCATAGTTCAATAATGAAAAGAATATTCTCATAAAAAATCTCTTGAATAACATAAAAAGATAAACACATAAAGCTGAAAGCTAACCGGATATTGAGAACATAATTAAAAAATCCTAATGATTAACTGTTATTACACTCTGCTTAATAATGAACTCTGGAATCGGCTTTGTATGTGCTGAGCGGCTTGAAATATATTTTGTTTATTAATATGTGGTAATTATAAGCTATTTATTTATATATTTTCCATTATGTATTATATTTCTAAGATATTTATTTTAATTAATTTTTATGGTAACTGGTATTAATCCTTTCACTCCCAGAGGACACTTCGAATTCAAAATTTTTTTAGGGCAATTATGATAAAATGAGTAAATAGTAAAAAAAATTTCAAGACTGTAATAATATTTAATATGAAATATAGTTATTATGAAGTTGTGTATTCTGGTGCTAGATTCTAAAAATACCAATTATTATAAAAAAAGAAGAAAAAATAAGAATGTTAAAGTAATGTAGTATACAAATTTTTAATTTTCAAAACGGGCAAACCAATACTAAGCATAATTTATACCGTCTGTTATTCTACCAAAGTACAGAATTAAGCTGTTAGATTCCTAGAACTCTAACCACGTGTATAACCAGGCTTGACCTATGGGCTATTAAAGACAAACTAAAAATGTGAAGGAACTATATAATTGCCACCTATGGTGCTGACTAGGCCTGTTATTTGTCGAGCTAGCTTTGAAACATTCTTTAAAAACTAAAGATTTATTATGTAGCGGAAGGACCTATTTTTGAAACAGTCATTGCATTACGAATCAGAGTGGCCAACCCTGTGATTTGGTGAACACTAGATTTTAAGTGATGAAGACTTAGAGTGATTGAATGACGCTCTATGTCATTGGATTGCATCAAGGTTAAGGCTGTCGAAATGTGAGGTTGCATTCTGTCCTACATAACTCGCTGAAAATCTAAGGTAAAAAAATTTACAAAAGAACTTCCAAGATATATTCAATTAATTGATTTACGGTTCAACCATTTCAGTTTACCTTTGAACTCTTCGAATTTGAACACAAGATAATCTTGGGAACAACTGAATGGTGGTACTTCAATCAATGTTTTAAATTAGAAGATCCCGCGGCCATATTCTTTTCAGACACTTTGAAGGATTATCAGAGATTGATAAGGATAAAATGATAAGGCATAATGGGTTCGGGTGGGTAAGTATTTTACAATTTAAGGAGGTATATCTATATCGCGTTGAATTTTCAACAAATAGGTTGTTGAGGTCTTTATCAATGAGTGAATAGGTGACGTAATAAGCAGCATCTAGGATTTTACAGAGGAATTGTTAGGATTGGATATGGGAGGAATTAGGTGGTTTGGTTAAGACCAAAAGTTCAAATCCGTAAGTCAAAATAGTTCTGATTATTAAAGTGTGTATGAGTTTTTTGTAGTAAATGGGAAGTTGAGAGTGTTTGCAAGTAGGTTTTGTACTAATCCAAATTTACAAGCAGTTTCTTGTCAAGATAGAGTCCAAAGTAGCGAATCTGCCCAACAGGAGTTAGTGGGATATTAAAAAATTATACTGTAGCCCGGAGAGTAGAGGTTGACTGTAGGGATTTGTCAAGATTTATTTTGATTCTCCTTTTTAATTTTTTTTTTTTAGGTTAATCACTTCCATCATTTGAAATAAATTATTATTTATTTATTCATGACAATTGTACAACGTTTCGGGACCACTGTCCCATATTCATGCACTATAAAAACCTATAACAATAATAAAATCTATATAACACCAATCTTCATCCTTATATATTTTATTTTATACAAAAAAATCACCTCATGATTTCATATGGGAAATCATGTCCACCATTTGTGGATCTTCACTTCTCTCTGATTTTAATTTTGATGAAACTATTCCATTTTGGTTTGTTATATGGTGGTGAATTTTATATTGTTGATAATTTTATAGAGAAAAATAAATGTTAATGTTTTTAAATTTTAAATAAATAGGTTTTGAAATTGGAATAAAGAAAATGACCTGGGCAGAATAGCCTGCAATAGAAATTGTGAATTAATGTGAGGAGGAGTTTTGTATTGAAGATGTCCTTGAAGATGGCTGGAATGGCCGAAACGTTGGACTAGTGAGAAATAAAGTATTGAGACAGAATTGGATACAATTTTTGGTTTTATTTAATAAACAATATATTTTGTTATTATTGTTAAATTTATAAAACAAAAATGCATAATCTATATTGTTTAGTAAAAAAATACAGCTTATACAAAAAAAAAAATGATTGTTCAAATTCCTAGCGTTCTGATAAAATTACTAATTCGCATAAAATATGTAAATAAATCTTAATCTTTAATAGTTGTTTATATCTAGACCTAATAAGGCTTTCTTGGTTGAACTATTTTTAGTTTTACTAAGCATATATATATTCCTACCCTTTAATGAGGTTTATTTCGGGACTACTTTTTACCTTCGTAATTCCCCTATAAAAACATATATGTATTACTTAACCAACACTGCATCTATTTCTTTGTGTAGAATGGTTCCAATAATTATTCATCTGTTCATTATTGTGCCCTGTTCTCTATCCCCAACTTTTAGATCCTTCATAACATTTATATATTCAACAATCCACTTTAACTATAAAAATATAGTTTCCTTTAATAATGTTGCTCTTGCCACTGTCGAAAAGATCCGCTACCTTGGAATACGTCTAGACAAACGATTAACCTGAAATTCTCACAGAAGACTGAAAAGACAGGAAACTGCAAGTCGATTTCGAATATTAAAGCACTTACTAGACAATCGGTCTAAACTTCCAAATCATTCTAAAAGACTGATAAGGCCAATCTGGACATATGGAGTTAAGCTTTGGGGGTCCACTAAACCTTCGAAATCCTCTCGTATCCAATTCTTAAAATCCAAAATCCTCAATGCTCCTTACTTTGTCACAAATAAAATCATACACAAAGACCTTAATGTTCCCTAAGTAACCAATCTAGCCCGAACCAGATATCATTTCTTAATATTAATTTCTAACCCTGCTTCCTCTTCCATTCCTGACAATCCTCCGAGACGCCTGAAAAGAAGATGGCCACGAGACCTGCTAATGTAAAGACGTCATTAGAGTGCTACAAATGGGTAGTGATATACACGCCTGTTTCACTCCATTATAACTGAGATCAAATTTACTGAATGTATTATATTGTACAGTTATAAATTTCAATAAATATATTTAAAAAAAAATGTAATAAATAGTCATATACTAAAATACTATTGCTCGGGCTATAACAATGTTGATGTATTTATCTGATAATTCAGTAATATTTTTTTTTTAAATTTTCTATTTGTTTTATATAAGATTATATTCGAAAATTTATAAAAAAAATAGTTTTACTAATAAAAACAATTTTTTAATATAATTTAATCTAGAATGTGATTTTTCCAATACGTTTGTTAGTTGTTTTTTTATTGAGAACATAATCAAAACATATAAATAGACTAATAGAATAATAAAATAATCCAACAGTGAAGATAAGAAAGTAAATCTTACGTAGAAATTTATTAAAGTCATTTAATCACCAAAAAAAAAAAAAAAAAATACATTCTGTGAACGGAACTCCAAACCGAGTGTTGCCCGTACATGTACTTGGCAGGACTCCAAATCCCAATACCAATTATCTGTATTATCGGTGTCTGTTAAGGTTTGGTGGAAGGGACGTAGCAGCCATGCGGGTTGCGCGCGCATTTCAGAATGTTGTTAGTTCCTATTTATTTATCTCTATTTATTACTCGGTGGTCCTGAGAAATAAATCTTGGCAATCCTACCTTGGTTAGTACGCGGCAACTCAAGTAGCCGCTAGTTGTCGCCAAAAACGCCCACTTGTTGGACTAGTTCCCCTGTCGGATTTAAGTAATCCGATTTTTGTCGTTGCTTTTTGAATTTATATAAAGTCGGGGTCGGAGGTCTCATTTTCTGATGCCCCCCTTTCCGCGGACACCGGAAGGCTCCGAAGACGCTGCGACTGCAATGCCGCCCTAGCCTAAGCATCATGCAAGCTAGGACCTGCCCTACCCCTACCATCACGTCAGGGCTCTGTCTCATAATAAAATACAAACTATAAATACAAAATACTATTAGATATACTAGTACTACTATACTAAATACTAGTAGATTTAACTTAATACAATTACACTGGCTTGTACAATTGTAACTAGTACTTTTTAACTCCTATAATATCACTCCCTATAATAGTCCTCCCTATTATAAAAAATATAAGTATTAGTGTAATTACCGCGTTGTCTATACTTGTGTTTTGAACCAATACTTTTAGCTTTCATTATGAAACAGGGCCCAGATATCAATACCAATACCAATATAATTGTCGGATTTAAGTAATCCGATTTTTAAAATTATTTTGAATTTATATAAAATCGGGGTTGAGTCGAGGGTCTCATTTTCTGAAGCCTGGTCACCCCCTTGACGCGGACACCTGAAGACCCCAAAAACGCCGCCACTGCGATGCCCCATCCAAATTATCTATCGTGGCATGCAAGGTAGGACCTGGCCTACCCCTACCATCACGCCAGAGTCCAGGACACGCTGGCCAGTCTCTGAAAGAAAAAGACGTCTTTCAGACACCCGGCGAGGATACATGGTTTTCACCATTTCGCCTACTGCTGAACCTCCACCGGAAAGCGGCTAGAAGACGTCACATACCAGATAAGCACATTATTTCTATTAGTCCTATGAGACCCCAATACTCTATCTGATAGTATCATAATAATATCATATATAATCAAGTTAATTTAGACTAACACACTAACACCATCTGTCCCTCCAGGGAATTAATTATTTGGTCTTAAGAAAACATATGCAGTTAATAGCCAGAAAAGTCTCACAATTTTCAGCCCCTTTTTCTACACATTTATCATAATCTAAAAGTACAGTCGGGACACCTGCAGTATAGCACGAGCAAGTCCCGATGTAAATAAGAGTTTTAGTAGAAACTAGTTTTGGGTTCGTTTCACACAATCATTTTATTGTGAGACAGACTTGATAGTTACGATAGGTTCATTCTATTACTAAACCTAGCTCTTGACAGCAAACGCTCTAAACATCGTAGCTATGTTAGTTTTCATCATGACTGTATTTTATTAAACAAATATTTTTTAAAATAATGTAAATCAATATTAAAATCTCGGTATAAAAAGCGAGAATTCGCCAAGATTCAGGACAAGAAAGAGGGAATCTGCCAAGAAATGCGGCTCCGTGTGTGGTACCCACAGGTGGTTGAGCTTTCGATCGTATTTCTCGCCCAACTGTCACCAATCACCTCCGGATATGGCAGCGCTGACTAAGCCTCCGAATTTCTTTCATTTTCTCTTTTAAATTCAGAATTCCTTTGGGACGTCTACCGCATAAAGCCAATAGATTATGTAAACTTCCTACTTTTTATAAATATTTACGGGATTTATTTTGAAATTTTAAATCAGGATTCTTGTTAGAAAAAATGTGTTCTTTGTTAGAATTGTAAAAAACTTTATGAACAAGCGAGTAAAAATTAAGTGTGATGAGTTTTTCAGCGAAGATTCACTAGAACTAAGGAAAGTGTCGAAAACCAAAATTAAGATCATATATTGTCAAGGATTCAGTTAAAGTAACATTAAAAACAAATAAGCAAGAAATTCTGTGATTCATTTTGTTATTTTTTGTAACTTTATGTATCTTTTAATATTTTAATTTTTTTACTTCTATGCTTTTGATTTTTATGTGATTTCTCAATATTCTATGTTTAGTTTATCTAATTATATTATTCTTGTTGTTATTTACTTTAATGATTTCTTTTATTTAGATTTTTTTGTTCTTGTTTCTTCTTATTACTTTCACTTACATGAACATGGACTATACAGAAAGAGAATATAGTACAAAATTTTGAATTAAAATTTCGAAGGAAATTGAAATAAAGTATTTAGGACAAGTCTATGCCTGAGAGGTGACAGCAAATTTTTCATTTAATAGACTAACCGAATGTACCACTTTGTAGAATCAACTTTTCACATTTTTTCGATTTTCTTAAAAACGTCAACATTTCTAAAATAAGGTTTCGCGTAAGACATTCGGACCGAAGAAGGGTGAGTTTAGTTGCAAACGAATGCCTAAAAGTTGAATACTATGTGTCGGGTAATGATCAACTGAAACATAAGTGAAGGTTTCGTGAAATATGGTCTGGTGTTTTATGGAATTTGGACAGAGATTGGCATGGAACCTACGTGTTTACTGTATGCTTCAATATTTTTTCATTTATTTATTGTTTACGTTTTTCTCTAATGATTTTGATTAAACTCGGTATATTAATGTTAAATTAGGTTATATTTATTATGAGATGGGTTTCATTCTGATTGAAATAGTTTGACACGGCTTAAATGTGGATTTTGAATACATCTTCCTCTAAATTACCTTTAATTTTGTTTATTTAATTAAAATACCCATCTAATATTCTCTATAATATATACTTCAAAAATGGATAAATATAAACTATGAGAGGATTTGATGATTTTCTTAAGGAGATAATAAGAAAAATGTTTTTTCTTGGTTTAAAAACTAAGTTCCTTAGATATAGTCCTTATTTCGGTACCGAAATGTCAATTTGTCATACAAAGTTTATTTAATATTTAGCGGTTTTCAGTTACCTTAAATGTTTATCGTATCTATAATCCCGATATATAATCCCAATATATAATACATCCTAGTATATAGTATATGTAAGACTAAAAATGAGTTTTCTTCCTGTTATGATGTTCAGTGCTTCATACTTCTGTCCAGTGATGCCCCTCCAAACCGAAATCTACTAAATCAATCTTAACGCAATCCTCCCATCTGTTTTTCGGACGGCTATAACCTGACTTATATTTACCTGGTACAGTTCCCTCGTTTCAGCGTTATGTAGCCTTCTAAATTTTCCTACTAACCCATCCTTTTTCGTTCCGAATATTTTATTTAAAACTTTATTTTCAAAAATCTTAAGGCACTGTTCTCTCCTTTGTGTAAGAGGTCATGTTTCGCATGCATAAAGGACTGTAGGAAGGATAATAGTTTTGGAAATTTTATGTTTTTGGACAGAATGTGTGAGCTAAGCATTTTCGATATTTAAAAAGCCTTTCCAGCCTTTAACTTCGCTTTTATTTCCTCATCAATTTCGTTTTTTCTAGTTACCGTAGAGCTTGAATACTTGAACCTATCTGTTCAAATACATTTCCTCCTATATCGATATCACCGAAATATTTGTTTTATCTTTATTTCGAAATCTAGTTTTTCACTAGCATTAAACACTAAAGTTAGAGTCTCTTATTAAATTTAAACACTTTTCGGTATACATCACATTTTTAAGAACGTATTAAAGTGCTTGATTAAATAAGATAGAAAGAATGATAGAAATAAGAAAGATATTGCAATTACTTATTGTATTTTTGATGTAGATGATTATTTTAATAATAAAAAATCAGAATAATTATTTTTAACTCCACAATAGACATCATATATATATTGTAAATTAAGTCCTCGAAAAATTTTCTTTTTTCCTAAATCATACCTTAGTTATTTGAGAAGTAAAAAAAAAAAAGGTTACTGTATGAAAATGAAAAGTTAAATTTCATTCAAAGAATAATTATATAGAGTGCATCTTTATAGAGTTTCAAGGCGATTTACATTACAAAACAGCCATTATAGCAAGCTGGGGCAAGAAAGCAATGTGGAGATACGCTTATTATTGGTAGAGTATAAGGGTCCAATTATGCACCTCGCTGGGAGATATTGGCCTAGGGTGTTGTATATCTACCAACAACACAGAACAGCACTGGACAATAAACAAAAGGCTAGATTAAGACTTTGAGAAGGGTTCACATTACAATCTGTATGGTCTCCCCACGGACCGATTCAATTATACAACTTATGGTACAGGTACTAACTTATTAGCACACTGATCCAAGGAATGCGATTGTTAACACTTGCTTCTATATTTACAAAATAGAATCTGCTTTGCATTAAACCGCTGCAATGGGTGAATGATACTGAGTTCTTGGGCATGGTAGGCCTAATTCTTCTGTAGAAGTATTTCTCTAAACGAGTATTTAAATTTATGATGAGGTGTAGATTGTTGACCGTAGATTACTGATTGGAGAAGATTGTCGGGGGGTGCGGTCAGCAAAGAAACAACATAAATAAACAAAAAAATATTTATTTATGCCAACGTTTCGACCTGAGTTTCAGGTCTTCATCAGGGCTATAGAACAAAAGAGATAACAACCATCATTTAGAGAAACATAAAATTGAAATGAAATAGTATACAAACAAAGTTGGAATTATACAAAATATTGAATTTTTATTATTTATTATTCAATTCAATATTTCGTATAATTTCAAATTTGTTTGTATTCTATTTCTTTTCAACTTTATGCTTCTCTAAATGATGGTTGTTATCTCTTTTGTTTTATAGCCCTGATGAAGACCTGAAACTCAGGTCGAAACGTCGGCATAAATAAATATTTTTTTTGTTTATTTATGTTTTTCTTTGCTGGCCAGGTTGTGCCGACCATCTTCTCCAATTAATCAATTTCAATTTATGATCATTCCTAATAGAAATGCAAATATATTTATGTATGAGGAGAAGATGGTAGGAGGGGGTGAGGTCAGAAAATAACACAAATAAGTTATAAACATTTATTCAAGAGTGCTAACGTTTCAGCTAGAATTTCTAGCCTTTATTAGGGCTTAGATAGATAGATTTTGACTTAGATTTCAGATTTACTACTGTTAGCCCGAATGAAGGCTAGAAATTCTGGCCGAAACGTTGTATCTATTAAATACGTTTTTTCAACTTATTTGTGTTTCTGACCGCAACCCCAACTATCTTCTCATTATTTTAAATTTATTTATGATCTTCATAAAAGTATATTCTGTTTTTTTTATCTTAAAAATTATTCCGAGAGAACTGGAATATCATTTGTCGTCTTCTTTTTATAATTTTTGAGAGTCAATGGTTCTTAAAACTGTTAAAATGAAATTTCTTTATCTTTATCTTCTGATATATTTAATTCAATTGTAATACGATCATTTCGAATTACATCAAACTTACTAGGGTACTTCAGTGACCGAAAGAATACTCGTAGAAGGGCTAGTTACACTGGTCTCTAACCATCTATTTTATTGTTGTCTCTGTTGTTTTTTTTTTTCTGTGTTTGTTTTGTGTAGTGTTCGTGTCTCTTATTCTTATTTTGTATGTCTTTCATGCGTAAGATTTTGTGATTAGTTTTGAAAAAAATATATTTCCATGTTTTCGTTAGTAGAAAACTTATCGAAGTTCAATTTTTATTTTACGATAACTTATTTCAATTCAACGACCACGTTAGATTGCCGCTAGATTAGCTTAATAATACGTCTTATTATACTTTTAACATCTATAATGGACAAATAAAATAAAAGGACCAGGTGAATTCGTGATAGCGGGCTAAGGAGAAATATGGGGGACTTACCACTTGATATACTATTTGAAATATCGTATTAAATAAAGTCATATGAAATTAAAAATACGACTAAAGAAGTAAAATAGAAAAAATAGAAAAGGAAGAAAGTAAATTTGAAAATAAATATGAATTAAAAAAAAAAAAAGACTAAACCGGCTAAACAGAAAAAAAATCTTGAAAGCTTTGGAAACTTTTTTGCAAATTTGTGATGGAGAGGCATCTAATAGTTAGTAAGTGGCATAAAAAGGCACTAATAGGCATCTAATAGAGAGTAAGTGAAGACGAATGAACTAGCTTTTTTTATCACTATCACCGTCATCATAGAGTCTAGGCTTAAGTAATGAAACTAAATGTAGTAACTTTCGTATTCCTGGTTCCTCACCGAAAATGCCATAAATCTGTGTGTGTAATCATAATGAAATTTAATTAATCAGAATTCTTGAATTTCGTTAGGGTTGGGAAAGCACTAGACTGTTAACCACAAATAAGAGAGCTAAAACAAGGTTATTTCCGAAGTAAGTTTTTTAATTAAATATTTTTTTAGACATAACTAATAGTAGTTATTTTGAATATAGATTCAAAATATTGTTTTAATGACAAGTGTCTCGTCTATCTTGTAATCATTAAATATATTTTCATTAATCAAAAATAAATAAAATTATTTAAGAAGTAATTCAAGAAAGAAATTTGTAATCAGATAATGCTTTGACAAAGAGATATCAGATGATTTTAAAAATGCAAAATGATGAACAACCGCTTTATTCTCTCTTTTTTATGTTATTTTTTCAAATAAAAATAAAAATTATAATTCCAATTAAATAAACATCCCAAGAAAATCCTTATTAAATTAAAATTTATCTCTTTTTTTTTAGTCCTCGCCTGGATGAGAAAGAGAATAATAAAACCGTTATAGATACATATAAATAACTGCTACTGGGTTGTAGAAGGCTGTAAAAATCCTTGAATTTATAGCCATTAACATTTCTGGGATCGAGTATCTATTAATCTTAAAATACTGGATTTACGACCGATCCCGTGTATTAGGCTATAAAACTTTAAAATCCTCATTATCCCTCAAGTAAGTATTAATAATTCCGATAAGCTACCATATTTGTTACAATGCTAAATAGGAATAAATTAAAATTGGAATCAATTATTTAGGATTAATGATCTTACTCAACAATGTTATTTCTTATGTCCATTTTAGTTGCAAAAAATAAATTGCAATAATACGGCATACATTAAAATTAAAATAGTTTGCCCATATTAATTATTTATGAATTAATAACCTTTTTAAGAATTAGAAGGTGACTAGAAAGGGGCGATTCTCACGGTAGCAGTGTGGTCATAATTAGGCTGATTGTAGATTATTATCTCTCAGCTTAGTCATACAGATTTAACCGTCAGATTTCTATCAACACGTAAGTGGTGTTTAAAAGGGTCCAGAGTAGTTGTTATGTGATTTCATAGACCAGTGCTTCCTTGGTTTCACCTGCGCCTCTGTGGCGTTCAGATACAGATGGTTGATGCTATGATTAAAGTCTATCTGAAAGATAAAGGATGATCTGATTAGCAAACAAAATAAAATAATAATAATAATAAAGCCTAACATTACTCTACACTGCTGTCTGAATTTCTCCACGCTGTTTACTTCTGTTAAATATACAAAATGATTAATTTTGTATTTTTTAATCAATATTGTTGGAGCCGTTTTTGAGAAAATCGAAATCATATAAGAGGATAAATTTTATTTTAAGTTCAGAAGATTTTTCAAATGCGATGTGAGTGCGATATTGTTAATGAATACCACTTTAGCAAAAGATTTTTTTAAAACAACGCTTAAGTACCTTTGTAATTTTGGGCCAAAATAACTGTCCAATTTTTTCGGTAATTCAATTGAAGGTGCTAGAAAAATAATTTTTTTTTTTAATAAATAATTTTTATTTACTGATAGATATTTACAATCTGCCATACAGTTGTGGGCAATAAGTAATAGTGATGAAAAATTAAAAAAATAAAAATATAAAAAAAAATAAATAAATAAACTCTCTTAAAATATATAGAAACTGAAAAATAAACAAAGTGAACATAATCAAACTATCTGTATGAAAAATAAATAAATAAAATAACATAATGATAAAATAATGTATTCTCCAGCCACATTTACACTCTAATATACAATATTTACACAATCGTCCTGAGGATCCCTGATCCCACTCTATCTCCCACGTGTGAGGGGTAGAGCAGAGCTCAAAAGATCCCAGCGCATCCCTCTCGCCGCATCACTGGTAATGAGTCAGGAGGCTGAGCAAGTGCGCTAAAGCCGCAAACACTTGAGTGGAGAATCTGACCATTGCCAGAACCCCAATTGTCCATTTTTATTTTAATAAGTCTCTTGGCCACTGCCGTTTCAACCTTCTATGTGGGCTGTAGGGATGGGAGGAACTAGGTAAGATTTGAACCAAAGGATTGGTCAAGGACAAAAGGGATATGTAGGTTATGGTGTAGTGTTCTGTTGGAAACGTAATAGGGTGCATTAATTATGGTTCTAAGGATTTTGGATTGAAAGGATTGGATACGTTTGATTTTCGACGGTTTAGCTGTTCCCCAAAGTTTAAGTCCGTAGGTCTAGATAGGTCGGAGTATAGTCTTATAAATTAGTAGTTTGTTTTCTAGTGAGTGATGAGAGGTCGGGCTGAGCAGTCGGTATAGTTGGCTGAGTCGTCAGTTGAGTTCTTGTCTTTTAAATCTAGTATGTTGGTTTCAGGTGAGTCTTTTGTCCAAAATGAATCCGAGGTATCGCACTGTGTCGGATCTGGGTAGAGGAATATTATTAAGAGTAACAGGTGGACAGAAGCTTCGGCGGAGAGTGAAAGTCACATGGGTGCATTTCAATTCATTGACTTTTATCCGCCATTGGTTGCACCATTGCTCAATCCGGGCGAGGTGTGTTTGGAGATTGGATGAGGCTGTTACAGGATCGGGATGGGAGGATAGGATAGCTGTATCATCGGCCAATGTTGCCAGGAACGTGTTTGGAGTGATGGAAATGTCAGAAGTAAAGAGGATGTAGAGGACAGGACCCAGGACACTAAGAAAAATAATAATAATGACAAAAAATGTTAAAAAATATATGTATATCAAACATTTTAAAAAATGGATAATAAATAGTAGTAACATAAGTAAACAACCAATATAAATAAATTAAATCATTGAACAGAATCATACCTATCCTAAAATTTTACATTCTTCCAAGGAAACTCAGAACCGAGCTTTGTTTTGGACGGTAATTTAGATACTCCAGATTCCAACGCTTCTCTTCCAGCCGCGTAATTTGGCATTAAAATAGGAAACGTCCGTAAATTGATGATAAAATAAAATAAAAGAATGTAAACATACTGGTTGAATGCTGCGTGTACATGATCTCAGAATTACTGCTCACTCGTTGGAACAGACTCTTATGACTCAACTCAAAGATTAATCACAACCCGTTGGAGCGTGTGACCTGGGAATCATCTTGTGTCATTTTCCAGGCCGGTTGAAGAGCTAAGTGCTCCTATATCGGGCAAGGAGACTTAATTCTAATAAACTCATTTCCTCAGGGCGATGGTCACTTTGTCCCAGGATTCATCATCGGTGTCTTGGTAGGTTGTTCCAAGCAGGAATTATGGTGAATTAACCATAATTGGTGGGGTTAATTTTTTTAATATCCATTGTCTTGGTTTTCAATATGCTCAAACCAAATTGTGCAAAGTAATATGGCTAACTACCTTGAAAACAAAATAGAAAATGGATCTAACCAAGCATTTAAAGGTATTTATTACCTTGTAACTAACGTACTTTATTTTTTCATAACCAAGTCCTGGTCCTCTCTGATATGATCCTGTATAGACAATGGCATAGTCTATTGATACAAAAGGTTAAAGTCCATAACAAACAAATGTTGGTTACATAACTTCTGAACCCAATCTACATCCAGATCTGACAAATCAGATCATCCAGGCCTCATAAAATCCTCCCATCTACGTATTAGTGTAGCCCTGTAATTTTTTTTCAGAAATTTGTTAGTTATCCATTGGTTGCGTTGATATTTTATAATCGGGCCACTACAAATACGAAAATAGTTATGGATTCTCATTTATTTTATTTATTTATTTTTTTTTTATATTTCTAAATATATTTCATAATTTAAATCTCAGATAGTCCGGGATTATACTAGATTGGCTTAGATGAATACTGAAAAGAATATAAAATACTTGAATTATTATTTACGATTTGTATTGTTTTAAATTCGCTATAATTCTATCTCTTGTTTTCTTAATGTAATTTTGTCCATTCTCATTTTTGTTCACGAAAGTTTTTTTGTTAAAGAAAGTTTTTTCGTAGTCTCTGTGAAGACGTAACCTTAAACTGTGGATGAAATATTGAAAAGATAAAATATACAAGTTGGAGAAAATACCCATAAAACGGATAGGGAAAAATCCCAGAGAAGCAATTTGTACACGGAAAATTTGGATGGTCTGAACCATTATCTTTTTATCATTGCATCTATTAATTATTATAACGCATCTAAAGAACTGAGTTGTGTTGTAGCATTTACAGGAGGTTGCTGAGTCTTAAATCTACATATTTTTAGTCATAAACAGAAAATAATGTTTTGATAAACGAAAATAATTAAAATAAATAACATGAAATATACAAAAAATGTATTATTATTTATCTGTGTTCATAAGCTTTGTTATTCATTCGTTAATCTTAAGAACTCATTTCTTTTCCTACTATCTTGGACTAGAGCTAAACTACTATTTGTGTTAAATTTTTAAACCCTAATATCACGTTTGTTGTAAAAGATCTGAAAATCAAACAAATAAGATTTCAAAAATAAAAGTTTCACGTATATATTTAAGAAATGCCACAAACATTTTCCCAATTGATACACCTAGAAAAGCTGATGATTAATTCAAACTCCTAGATCTCCTGAGATAAGAAGCCTAGATAGCCATTGCCATAATCCATCGGCGCCCTGACAAGCTGAATGTTGGTTATGATTGATACCCGATCAAGAGGATGCGATAGGACGGACCCCCAAAGCGGTGAGAACAATGCTGTCAAAGGAAAAGCGTGATAGGACACCAGGCCTAGTATTTAATCAGTAGTGACAGGAACAAAGGGAATAACCTTTCAAATTGCCACTACAGCTGACACCAATTGGTTAATAGCCCCGTGTTTCAGCTTGACAGCGGTATACAAAGCTGTTCTAATGTCGCTGCCAACTCAAAAGAATTTCGCTCATTAGTGCGATGTTTCTAAACGCTATTATATATTTTTGTAAAAATTTTAAGCAGGGTATTTTAATTTAAATACATAGTTTCCTTATGACCAGGAACAATTTGATTTATTGGTTTTAGTATAATGTTTTTTTTTATTATTATTTTTTTTATTTGCACCTGTTTATGTACATTTACAACCAGCAAATGAGATGTTCTATCCAGGCATGTCATGAGGTAGATAGCACCCAGTGGTGCATCCTCATGACGTTAATTAAATTATTTTAATATTATATTTTGTTTCAGGAGGA